>NC_056747.1:1363478479-1363680979 GCF_019279795.1 Protopterus annectens
GGTATCCACTGGCCCAGTGGGCTTAAAGGATACCATCTCAGTCTTAAGAAGAGTGAAGTCTGCTTTGGAGAAGTTTTTCACTGTGGTCTTTTGTGCTGGGGGTGGAGGTGGGATATGTATATCCAGGGTGATTAGTTTGTGGTCAGATCTCACTAGTGAGGGTATACCTCGATGTGAGCATTTTGTCCCCATGTTTGTGATGATCAGGTCTAGTATATTATCTCCCCTAGTGGGAGAGGTGACTAGTTGTTCCAGTGCATTTGAATTTATGAATTCCAAGAACCTTTGGGCTAGGGTGTTAGGGCTAGAATAATGTACCCAATCTATGTTTGAGTAGTTGAAGACTCCCAGTATGATGGTATTTTGTGATACATTCATATCCTCCAACGTCTTCAGGAAGGCTGAGTGGGGTTCCTGAGATTGGGAGGGTGGTCTGTAACATGCTACCAGTTGTATAGCAGTTTTGCCTATGGTTATTTGCACCTGTATGGTCTCTGATGCTTCATGTGTTGCTACTAACCTGGAGGTGTGGGTGTCCTTGATGAATATGGACACTCCCCCTCCCTTTGTGGTTCGGCCGGGGTTTTGGGGCCGAAAAGCATGATACGAGGTATAGCCTGGTAGTGCTGGGGTGCTCTCAGGAGCCTTGAACCAGGTTTCAGTTACTGCACAGATGTCGATGTTCTCCATACTGAGGAGTGCATCGAGTGCCTGCATCTTGAGATTTAGACTTATGGCGCTGAGCAGCATTACCCTTAGTTTTTTCCATTTTTGTTTTCTAAGGAGGTGGGTTTGTCTTTTGAGCCTTGCCTAAAAAAGGCACTATGGGGGTGGCAAGATCCTTAGCCAGTATTCGAAAACCCAGGGGTGACAGGTGCAAGCCGTCCCTAGCGAAGCAACGTGGCTTGTCAAGCATGTCATCCCAGGCTGACAGACACTGGATCCCCTTTGAAGGACACCAGTACTTGAGCCAATTATTAAAGCGGATCATCTTGTCTTTGTATTGTGGCATCATTCTTGGTGAGGGCAAGATGCTGCTCAGGGTCAGGGTCATATCAGCCTGGGCTACATAATCAGAGAGCTCCTCTATGTCTTTTTTCATGTAGTCCAAGGAGGTACGTCTCAGGTCATTCACGCCAGCATGGACAATGACGGAGTCATATTTGTACTTGCTTTGGAGTGACCTGAGTGTGTGTGTTATGTGGCGGATCCTAGCTCCCGATAGGCAGCTCACAGTCACCCTCTCCTTGTTCAGCCTGGTAAGCGGGACATCAGTGTGTCTGACTATAGAGTCACCTATTACTAGTGTATCAGGCATGGTGTTTGGCCTTAAGGGCTGTGATTGATTTGATTGACACTGATTTATTGAAGTACGTGTTGCATGTGTTTTGTTTTGAGGTGGTGGATTTTTGGATGTCTGCTTTGGGAGCCTCTGTTGTTTTGGTAAGTTTTTTATTAGAGCCTCCGATTATGTCTTTGTGTTTTTATGTGTTTGGTTTGCAGTTGTGGTAGGTCTATGTGGGACTGGGTTTGTTGTGTGTGTGGTTACCATCTCCTCCTGTCTGGTCATGCCAGCCCTGAGTTGAGAGAGTTCAGCCTCCAGTTTGGCTATATAGCTGCATCTCTCACATGTATTTGTGTTTGTTGGGAGGAGAAGTGGGTTGTCTATGTACATGAGACAATTGTAGCATTGTCTCAAGATACCCAGATTAACCAGCTGAACTGGAGAGGATGCCAGTAATCTACCACTCGACATGCTAGAACAGTACAAGGGAGTGCTGTGCCTTTTAGGGAAGTGGATATTCACAGGGGTGGTAGGTGGATGTAGTGCTTACTTAGTACGAGAGTGCTTACTTAGTAGAGAAGTTTTGAGAATAAGTGCTAGGCTTATAATATAGCGAGTAGTCTGATTATACTAAGAGTAGAGCTTCCTTAAGGGAAAATTTGAAGAGCAGACTTGGCGGAGCCAGAAGTTGTTTAACCGGCGAAACGCGCAAAGCCGTGCAAACGTGGATTTTAAACAGGGAACTTCAAAAGAGCTAGAAAATGGTCCAAAACAACCAATTACTACAGCTCTTGTGCTGAGTTCACTTCCCACAGGGACAGGTAGGCTGCTCAAGGCTCCCCACTCCCACTGGTGAGCAAAGAAACTTCCTTCTATCCAAGTAAGGTAATGGACAACACAGGAACTACACCACAGCCCAGAATTCAGCAATGCCTATAAACTGGTCTAAACTAGTCAAGGAGAGGCGGGAAAACGAGGATTATTTTTTTGTTTTAAGGTAGAAACACACAGAAAATGCAGAAACCATAATAAATCAGTTACACCGGCTAGCACACTTTAGTGGGCAGCCTCAACAGTTAAATTAAACAAACAAACTTTCGATCAAATTCGACTAAGAAGTAACTAAGTGCAGATTTTAAAACAATGCAGCAAACAGCTAAAAAAACAGTTTAAGCTTGTTTAAAGTAAGCTAGAGAAGCTATTTAAAGTAAAAAAGCAGCAAAGATACTTAAATCCGGAAAGTAGTCGCTTTTCTGAGTTCTCTGTAGCTAGGACCACTCTGCAGGACCACGAGGAGCTTGTCTGAGTAGTATAACCAGAAAAAAACGCCCAGAGGCGGATTTTAAACAGGGAACTTCAAAAGAGCTAGAAAAGGTCCAAGACAACCAATTACTACAGCTCTTGTGCGAAGGTCACTTCCCACAGGGACAGGTAGGCTGCTCAAGGCTCCCCACTCCCACTGGTGAACAAAGAAACTTCCTTCTATCCAAGTAAGGTAATGGACAACACAGGAACTACACCACAGCCCAGAATACAGCAATGCCTGTAAACTGGTCTAAACTAGTCGAGGAGAGGCGGGAAAACAAGGATTATTTTTTTGTTTTTAGGTAGAAACACACAGAAAATGCAGAAACGGTAATAAATCAGTTACACAGGCTAGCACACTTTAGCTGTTTGCTGTATTATTTTAAAATCTGCACAAAGTTACTTTTTAGTCGAATTTGATCGAAAGTTTGTTTGTTTGGAACAAGTTTTAGATTAAAAGTAGAATTATTGCAAGGAAGAGAGACTGGTGGAGTCTGATCTGAATTATCTATGGAGTCTATAAACTAGGAGTTAAACTTTGAGACAGTTTCAAACAGAGAGTAATTAGGGCACGAGTTTGGTTTGTTGGGAGAACCAGGTTTAAGAATCTTGTTAGGGGCTGTCAAGAATTTTTTGGGATTGTTTTTATAGTGAATTTGTGATTTTAGATAGTAGTTTTTTTTTGTCATTGTTGATTTGTTTTTTGTTAGATTCCAAAGTTCTTTGTAGGTTTGCAGCTGGCTGGGGTACTGGAATTGTAACCAATCATTCCATGCAGCATCCCTTTTGTGCATTAGGGCTCAGGTGGACTGGGACAGTCAAAGTGCATGCAAAGATTTCACTCTTTCCTTCCTGAAGGGAGCTAGGCTATTACAAGCATCTAGAAATATGCAATTGAATTGCAAAACAGCATCATCTAGTGGTAGGCTGAAGAGGAAGGGCAGTTTATAGCAAAGAGTCAGTTGTTAAATGTGTTACAGATAAAGTTGGCGGGACTACAGCATTCTTTATAATTGTGGTGGCTAACCTGATGGATGGAATTTTAAGAACAAAGGCTGGGAGGTGGTCAAGGACAGAATCAGTGTGTGTTTTTGGGTTTTGGTTCAGGCTAGGATTTCATACTAGGATCCAATCTAGGAAGGTATACTGCAGTGGTGGTACTGATCCAATCTAGGAAGGTGTCAGTGTTTGTGGTTCTTTTGTAAGGGGTAGAGGACGTAAATAGTCGAGTGCATCCACAAAGATTAATACTCGAAGAACAGAAGTCTGGGATTAAGGTTTGCCAGTGGATATTAACATCACCAAGAATTAGTTTCATTACAGATAAGAGTCGGTGGTCCAGGAAAGAGCATTTTCTAGAATGGGAATATTATTTCCCTGGAGGGATATATACGCCTATGATTGCTACACCACCAGCTTTTTTGTGACATCTGTCAGAGCAGATATTATAGGCAGGTGGAAGTATTTCAGATTCAGTGATGTGGAGTTTAAACCAAGTTTTAGTAAGAAATATGTCGGGAAAATAATGAGCAACCCAAGTGTTAAATTCACAGCTTTTATTAAGTAGGCCGAGTAAGTTAATGGAGGTAATACTTCGGTTCTTGGTAGACAGTTTAGTATGTCAGTATACAGGAAATGGGGCATCATGTTTGGGGACGACATTAGGGCCAGGGCTGGGATGAATGTCTCCACACAAGATTTTTGTAAAGCAACTGGACAGAACAGATGGCTTATATTTATTAGAATGTTGTTTGAACTTTGTTAAGCGAGGATGGTGGTGGGTGTTGAGGAGTCTGTATTTGTAATTGAGAAAGTTTGGAAGATTAAAAAATTAGGTGGAGTTGACAGGGTAGTGTTTGTCGGGGTTAAATAGTGGGTGGTAAATTGATGGGCGAGACAGCTGTTTCAGGTTAGTAGGGATAATACGAGAAGAAAGCAAATGATGCGTTATGTAACAGCATGCATGGCAGCCACCGCAAAGCACTGGATAAGTGTGACTGCTTTGAAAGCAGTAATATGTTCTGCACTATCATGGGGGTTAACTGGCACAATAAAGAGCCCAACAGGTTTTGGGCAATCAGAGCTGCACAATTTCTTCCCACTCCTATATTTTCTTTTTTGGCGTTAATGAAGAACACCGTACTGCAGTAGTGTGTTTGTGTACTGCTTTGAATGTTACATTAGCATAGCTCATCAGTGGCACACTACTGCCATAACTTTCTAAACCTTATCACAAACAGTATTTTATAAAAAATGACAAACAAAACCCCAACAATATATATATATATATATATATATATATATATATATATATATATATATATATAGAGAGAGAGAGAGAGAGCTCAGCAGCTGACCCTTATCAATCCTTCACTTTAACCACCAACACAAACCATTTATACTGATATACAATTTGCAAGGATGAACTTTTGATTTTGCCTCATAGTTTTGCCCTGTCCCTCAAAAAATGTTTGATTTCTTATAACATTTATTCAATATCAGACATTAGTGTGTCATAGCTTTTATCTTTCAGAAAATGTGTTAATGAAAACCTGTTGGTCCATTAACTTTTAATGTCCATACTTTTACCTCCTATTTTGCCCTGTCCCTCATAAATGTTTTGGTCTCCTGGTAAATAACCATGGATTATAGTCAGTCAGCAATGACAAGCACTTTTTAATGTTCATAAAAATGCTTGTTTATGTTATATTCCCTTTATAAATGGGTTTAAAACAAATTTAACAAATATATTGGAATTTGGAGTTATGTAAGCAATACAAGCATCTTCATTCTTGCTTTCAACTTAAGCATGGTCCAGTGATCTCCATTATCCCCTTTTTTATTAATGATATTACAATGAAAAAGCTAGAGCTCCACACAATATAAACAATTACAATCACGTTTCTTCAGCCATAACCTAAATATGGTGTGTTGTCAAAACAGATGTCTAGATTCACCTATTTAGCACTGTGAACTGACACCCATTTCTCAATGCATAATAAAATGGTCCCAAGAAAGCTGACCTGGACAGTACTGTGGTGGTTTGAAGTCCCAGAAACACTGGTAGAATTAGTGCAGATTATGTACAAGGACCCAATGACTCAAGTACAAACAGTGTTCGGCCTCACACAGGGGTTCCCAGTGGGAGTGGGTGTACATCAGGGTTCAGCTCTGAGCCCACTGCTGTTCATATTGGCGATGGACTACATTAGCAAACAGGTTGGGGGGTGGGATTAACAAACATGCTCTATGCAGATGATGTCACAGTACAGGCAGACTGAGCTAGAACTTAAAGGATAAGAGAATGGAATGCTAAACAAAGTACGAGACAAAACTAAGCACAGCTAAGACGGTGGTAATGGCAGCAAATTGGGGAAATTGGAAGAACCTGAGAATAGAGATAGAAGGGAAGATAGTGGAACAGGTAAAGAGCTTCAAGTATCTGAGAGGGATAGTTGAGGAAACAGCTTCAAGTATCTGGGAGGGGTAGTTGAGGAGAAAGGCAGTCTGAATGAAGAGGTCAAAGCTGGAATCAGAGGGGCTGCAGCCAACCGGCATAGAGTATCAGGTGTATTCTATGACAGAAGAATGCCAAAGAAGATAAAAAGTAAGGTGTACAAGACAGTGGTGCGACCAGTACTACTGTATGGTACAGAAACCTGGGTAGTAAAGGCAGAAGAGTTGAAGAAGCTAGAGGTGATGGAAATGAAGTGCCTGAGAAAGGCCATAGGATGCACACTGTGGGACAGGTGAAGAAATGAGGACATAACAGCAGAAGCCAAAGTAGCTCCAGTTGCAGAAAAGATCAAAGAGAACAGATTACGATGGTTTGGGCACATGTGTAGAAAAGCAGAAGACAATCTGGTGAGGAAGATTTGGGAAAGACAGGAAGAAGGTAAGGAAATGAGAACGTCCAGCAAAGAGGTGGATGAATTGTGTGAAAGAAAATCTGTAACAGTCAGGCATGAGGGTTGCAGGAGGCAGAAGTGTGGCACTGAATCGAGAGAGATGGTGACATTTAACACGATACCCTCACACCATGTAGGAAAATGGGGAAAAAAAAGGGGGCTGATGATGAATGAAATGGTTATTATCAGAGACTCAATCATGCATGTAAGCACAAAGTCAGTAGCACTCTTGTGTGGGGTCATTTACTGCACTGTTATAACTTGATATTACTTGAGAACCTCTGCTATCTCTGTAAAAAAAAAACTTGCTTTTTTCCCACTTTTCTGAGAGTTAAAAAAGTTCAGTTACAGGCTTGCTGTTCCTCAACTGTTTGAAAGTTTCTGTGAGGCCATTTTTGCTTGGGCTGAAGGAGGGTCTCTCTGTTGGTCAGTGGCAGTGAATAACATTGAGCAGCTTCCCTGCCCCCCGTGGAGGTGGTTGCGGACTTGAAACTGTAGTTTTGTTGTCCCTTTTGGGTGTATTCCTGCTTCTTTCCAGCCTCTGCTATCAAGCACGCTTTAACGTGCTTTAGCGCGGAGTTGCCACTAGAGCAGCATCGGGCAGCGCCGGTTAAACAAGGTTAAACTCTTTCTGGCTCCGGAAAGTCTGTTCTTCAGTTTTTCCCTTAGAACTGCTCTGTTAGGAACCTAAACAGTTTACACCTACACTAAAAAGTGCAGCACTTGTTCCAAATAGCTTTTTCTTCTCAAAAAGCTCAGCACTTGTCTTATAAGCATTCTCTTTGCAGGTCAAGCACTCCTATATTATACAAATCTCTCACTAGCAAAACCCCCCAGGAGTGCCCACTTCCCTGCTAAGCCCACTACTTTTCTGTCTCATACCATCTCATAATTCTTTCTAGCATGTCGAAGGGTCAGATGCTGGCGTCCACTCCTGCCCAGTTGGTGAATCTGGGAATTCTGAGACAATGTTACAATTGCCTCATGTACACGGACAACCCTCTCCTCCTCCCACGCAACACTAACACTTGTGAGAGATGCAGCT
Source organism: Protopterus annectens (assembly GCF_019279795.1). NCBI lineage: Eukaryota > Metazoa > Chordata > Ceratodontiformes > Protopteridae > Protopterus > Protopterus annectens. Next base: position 1,363,486,023 of record NC_056747.1, read on the forward strand.
ATTTAGCCAGACTGGAGGCTGAGCTCTCTCAACTCAGGACTGGCAAGACCAGGCAGGAGGAGAAGGCAACTACACACACCACAATACCAGTCTCACATAACTCAACCACACCACTGAATCAAACACATAAACACACTAAGACATACTCGGAGGCTCTGAGTAAAATTTACCTAAGCAGCAGAGGTCTCCAAAGCAGACACCCAAGCAACTGCAAACTCAATACACCACACAAACAACACATAAACAACAAAATCAGTGTGCAAAGCAGTCACTGCCCTTAAGGCCAAATACAACACCAAACATACTTGTCATAGGTGACTCCATAGTCAGACACACTGACGCCCGCTCACCAGACTGAGTAAGGAGAAGGTCACAGTAAGCTGCCTGTCGGGCACTAGAATCCGCCACATAACGCAAGCACTCAGGTCTCTCAACAGCAGGTACAAGTGCACGACTCAGTCATTGTCCACGCTGGTATCAACGACCTGAGACGCACCTCCTTGGACTACATGAAAAGAGACATTGAGGAGCTCTCTGATTATGTAGCCCAGGCAGGTATGACCCTGACCTTGAGCAGTATCCTACCTTCACCTAGAATGATGCCACAATACAGTGATAAAATGATCAGCTTTAATAATTGGCTTAAATTCTGGTGTCATTCAAAGGGGATCCAATGTCTGTCTGCCTGGGATGACATGCTGGACAAGCCATGCTGCTTAAGGGACGGCTTGCACCTGTCACCCCTAGGCTTCCGGATATTGGCAAAGGCTCTTGCCACCCCATAGTGCCTTTTTAGGCAAGGCTCAAATGCTAAACCTACCACCCTAGAACACAAAAAAGGAAAAAAACTAAGGGTAATGCTGCTCAATGCCAGAAGTCTCAATCTCAAGATGCACGCACTCGAGGCCCTTCTCAGTATGGAGAACATCGATGTCTGTGCTGTGACAGAAACCTGGTTCAAGGCTCCTGAGAGCACCCCAGCACTATCAGGTTTCACCTCATATCATGCGTTCCGCCCCAAAATCCGGACAACACCAAGAAAGGGGGTGTCCATATTCATAAAGGACACCCACACCTCAAGGTTGGTGGCAACGCACGATGCATCGGAGACCATCCAGGTGCAATTAACCATAGGCAAGACTGCTCTGCAATTTGTAGCATGTTACAGGCCACCCTCTCAAAACTCAGGAACCTCACATGGCCTTCCTGAAAACATTGGAGGGGATAAATGTATCTCCAAACACCATCATACTAGGGGACTTCAACTACCCTAATATAGACTGGGAACACTACTCAAGCCCAAACACTCTAGCCCAAAGGTTCCTGGAGTTCATAAACTCAAATGCCATGGAACAACTAGTCACCATCCCCACAAGAGGAGAAAACATACTTGATCTCATCATCACGAACATGGGATCACAAAGTTCAACACCGGAAGTATACCCCTCACTGGTGAGATCAGATCATAAACTAATCTCGCTGGAGGTCCTCATCCCGCCCCCACCTGAAATAAAAAAGACCACAGTGAAAAACTTCTCAAAAGCCGACTTCACACTTCTAAAAACTAGTGTGGTCTCCTTTAAGGCCCCTGAGCCAGTGGTAAACTTTACTCAAACCGCTGAATCACTTACAAATGCCTTCTACCAGCACCTACAGGACTGCATGGATCAGGCAATCCCAAACAAAACTAAGACTCTTTGTACCAAAGGCAAGCGTCCAGTCTGGTGGACCCCAGCCATAAACAAGCTCTACAACAAAAGGAGGAAGCTACTACAAGATAGAGCAAAATCCTTGAAAGGTAAGACACCTTTGATCATTATAAGTAAAAAACTAAGAGCTCTCATAAAATCATCCAAGCAAATTTTGAGAGAAAAATCGCCAAGGACTCAAAAGACAATCATAAGGCCTTCTTTAGCTATGTTAGAAACCTAGGAGGAAACTCCCAGATATGCTCAGAATTAGTTCAAAATGATGTGAAGATTACTGAACCTACACACATTGCCAACATACTGGCTGACAGGTTCAGTGCAAACTTCTCCCCCCCCTCCCCCCTCAAAAGGAGAGATATCTATACCAGAGGATTGTAGCTCCCCAAACATCTCCAACGCCCAGGTGAGAACTGCTCTCTCCAAAGCAAAAAAACACAGCATCCATGGGACCGGATGGTGTCCCCAGCTGTGTGCTCCACATACTCAATGAGGAATTAAACCCGCAGTTAGGACAGCTGTTTAATCTTAGCCTCACCTCAGGATACGTACCCAAGGAGTGGCGACGCGACTGTGGTCCCACTTCACAAGGCGGTGCCTCCACCGACCCTGGAAATTACCGTCCCATTAGCTTGACAAGCCTTATCTGCAAAGCCATGGAGAGGATCATAATGGAACTCATAAATAAAGACATAGGGAACTTGCAGACTTTGGATCCAACCCAGTTTGGCTTTGTCAAAGGCAGATCATGCCTTTTAAACTTGGTTGACTTTTTCGAGACAGTCACCAAGGCCATTGATGAGGGAAAGGCAGTCCATACAGCCTACCTTGACCTGGCAAAGGCCTTGACACAATACCCCACTCAGGTATCATCGAAAAACTCATCAGCTTGAATGTAAACCCATACATCACAAGATGGGTTGCAAACTGGCTAAGTGACAGAACCCACAGGGTCAGAGTTGCTGGAGCCATGTCAGACTCAAAGCCTGTCACAAGTGGTGTCCCACAGGGCTCAGTCCTGGGTCCACTCTTGTTCGGCATCTACTTTTCTGAAGTACAAGCAAATGCAGGAGGGTTATGGCTGACAAAGTTTGCAGATGACTGCAAACTGGGCGCCATAGTCGAAAACACATCTGACACAGATATCCTTCAGAAGGGCCTCACAGAAACGGATAACTGGTGCCAGAGCCATGGCCTAAAGTTAAATGCCAAGAAATGCATAGTCATACCCTTCGGGAAAAACAAGGTTACCCCTAGCTACCATATAGGTGGCAATCCACTGAGCACAGAAGTCATCAAGGATCTGGGGACCCAGGTTGACAGTAGCCTTTCGTTTGACACTCATGTTGCTAAAGTAGTTAGGAAAACCTTCTACATTGCTCACCTGATCATGAAGGGATTCACATCTAGATCAAGGGAGGTCATAGTCCCCCTGTACTCATCACTCATTAGACCTATGATTGAGTACAATGCCCCATTCGGAATGTATCTGACCCGACACCTGCAGCAGCTGGAAAGGCCCCAAAAGTTCCTCACCAAAAGGATAAAGGGTCTCAAAAATATGTCTTATGCTGCCCGACTGAAAGAACTCCAGCTCTATTCAGTCTCATACCGCTTGCTCAGAGGTGACCTGTGCCTGACATATAAGGCCATGTCAAACCCAGATTTGATGAATATGCTTCACCTCAAAAAATCTAGATCCCTCAGAACCACAAGGGCGGGAGACTTAAACCTTGACACGGTTATTAATAGAACATGCTGGAGGGACAGATTCATCACCCAGAGACTCCCTATGCTGTGGAACAAAATCCCGGTACATGTGAGGCAGAGCACCTCGCTGGCCTTGTTCAAGAGGAATCTTGACCAATGGATGGGAGATCGCAGATATACCCCAGGGATTACTTCAGTGTCACTGCTTGACAGAGGCACAGCAAAATAATAGGCATAGTTTTATTCAAACTAAAGGGGTGGCGAAAGCCAAATAACTATGGGCTAGGCTTATAAATGCCCTTGGGCAGATAGCCTAGTATGAACCTATGAATACTTGCTACAAACATACTGGGCCTTGTTTAAAAGGGTTTCAGGTCAGTCCACCTACCTGGTACACAGACAGATGGCATAGTTTTATTACAGCCACAACAGTCCACCTACCTGGTACACATACAGACAGCAATAGTTTTACCGCAGTCACTCCCTACTTAAAAGTTTTTTAAAGAACATGGTAGTCATGTCAGCAACATGACTTCCAGACTGAAATACTTCAGGTTCTGAATCTCCAACCAAGCAACAAACTCTATTTTCTGTTAATTTGGTTTATAAGTGGAGGTGCCACACTTTACCCCCACCTGCTACTTCTAAAGGGGAGGATTAAGAGAGCACTTACCCCCATTAAAAAAATCTAACTAAAGGAAATAGTCTGCAGTCCTGCAGAAACACCTGCTTAGATACAGTAAAAAATAATACCCAAATGGAAAAATAAAAAGGAACAAGCTAGGCAAAACTATAAGATATACAAGTATCATTTGACTTTCTAACTTGGAAACTATATAACTATTAAACAACAAATACCGAAACATTATTGCTATTTTGTATTCACATAGGCTCGTAGGTAATTAGCAGGCTAGCTGCCCTTGCGGGCCATTTTAAGCTTAGCCAATTTCTCTTTTTTGTTGCGTGAATTAACGTATCCTATTTGATTATAGACTGGCCTTACCCATCCCATGGTCAATAATTATACGTTACCTCCAATAAAAATAAATGGCATTATACCATAAATAATTTGAGGAGACTAGTGCATAGGATAAAGCATTTAGAAACCACCCCTGTCCATTACTAGAACAGAGTGTAGTACTAAGGTAAATTTTCTGCTTCCCCACCATAGATCCAAGTTATATTTGAATACAGAGAGGAATGGGGTTTGTTTTACATGGATACAGAGTCTGTTCCACAGCAGCAGTAGTAGTATCTTCTGCAAGATATACCTGTTCCTCCAAACCATTCTGTTGATGTTGGAGAAGAGGTTTAGATCCCTAGACAGAGTATTTTTATTACCATTTCACGTGCTGATGTGCACTAAATCCATCAATAGTGGGTCAAAGGATGCCTTGTACCCCAACACATGTCACCTGTTAGCAGTCTGTAAGATACAGAGTATAGTGAGAGGGCTTTTATCCTTTTAGTAAAGTATCTCTGTGGAACTCCAGTTGTTGTATGTGTCTAGACAGATACATGCCAAAGGGGCATTATATTCAATGATGGCCCAATGAAGGTTGTGTAAAAGGGGGGCAATAACATCCCTAGATCTAAACACACTCCCTTTGTAAGACGTGCAATACAGAAAGATTTTCTTACAACAGGCACGTTGGCCAAAAGTTAGGTCAGTGTCCACCCAAGTTCCCAAATCCCAAACAAATGGAACATGTCTTACAGTCTTGTTAATATGGTAGTAAAGTGATAATATTCTCCAACGTATATGTTTTGAGCAGAACACATGTTTAATATAACTGCGTTATATTTTCCCAACACAAAAAATGTACATTTGAATAAATGAAGAACATTAAAAGAAATATGCTATCCCCACATCGCGCGCGCTCAGCTTCACGGTAAACAACATGCAAAAACCTTCCACGCGCGAGAAACCACAAAGACTCACCGCTTACAGTTCTCCACAAGCGAGTCGCTTATATCCACCATTATTTAACAGAAACTACTACAACATACACAATTTTCGTCCTCCTCCAACTTTCAAATTCAGTACCAAAACGGACCAGTCCTATTGGAGAATAATAAGGTTAACGTGAAATGTACGTCACCGGAAGTTTGCATATCGGTAACCTAGTGGTTTTGTCGCTTTGTGAATTTAATTGTTATATTTTTGTTTCGTGACTATTACACCTAAATGTAGTTGGGGTTCTTAGTATGACAAAAGTTACGTTCTGGAAATGTATTACGTAGTTTTGCTTTTTAGTAATGGCGATGTTGTACTTGACCAGCTCACTTTCAGTTTCGCGTCATCTGGTGAGCCATGTGTGTGCGGTTAACTAATGAATATTATTAAAATATTAGGGTTGCTACCTTTTCAAATGCCCAAAGTGGGACTTTTTTGTAGAAATGTAAGATTTTGCAGGACAAAACATACCCACGGTTAGTACAAAGGACAGAAATCATTTAGCTTGTTAAGAATATTGGTAAGTGGTATCAAACGTCTTGGGGAGACAAGGGTATGCCGAATCGACAGTGTCAACGGCTTAAAAATTCACCAGATTCAATATACAGGATCTACACTTAAAGCCAAATTACTGGAAGTCAAGTCTTATAAGATTTGTTTGCACTGTAGTTTATCAGGTCAGGTATGACCCACCCTTGGTCTTGCAGATGAAGCTCATCAAGTTGATGTGTCTGTAATTTCCAGGGTCCATGATGGGGCAGCTCTTGGGGAATGACACTGCTGTGGGCCCGGCCTCGGGGCAAAGCCAGTGGATAAGCTCAAGCTGAAGAGTAGCTCCACCTGCCACGGTTTGGTGCTGTTCAGCAGACAGTCTGGTATGTCAGCTTCCAAAAAGGATGTATTTTTTCATTTTGCATAAGTGTTCTTTTGTGATGATAGAGGGTTTGAAATTCTTAGGTATATGTGGGTTTTGTACAGAGTACTCTGGAATGACATTCACAATGAATTTGTCAATAAATTTGCAATACCCACTTTGATCCGTATAGGCAGTACCACTATGTCTGGTGGTATTCTGCATCTTCCTGGTACAAGTAAAGACAGAGTTCTTATAATCCTTAGCATCTGATGCCAGCCTAAGTTCATGGGAAGCTTTTGTTTTCCTAAGTACCTTGGATGACCTTCTGATGCTGCCTTGAATTGTGGCTTTTCAGTTTTGCTGTATACTCTAATGAGGTCTGTTGTTTTATTGTAATACATATTATTCCATGTGGGCCACCAGACTGCATTATCCTTCCCATTGTATTCAGTTTTAGAAGAGACATTTATACAGTTTTCTACATGAGCGTAAAATTTATTTGTATGACTACTAGCCAAGTCAATGTCTCCTGGGTTATACGTTTTTCTAGGTGAGCATACAATAACTACTAGCCATGTCGACATTTTATGGGTTACAGTTATGCCTGAACTTTGAGACTTCATCATAGAAGATCAGGATGTTTGTATATTTGAAGTCTTTGACTGGTTTAGGTTTTTTTAAAAAAGGTCATCAATTTTCAGTCAGACTTGACCGGAGAAGAATACACCAGCGGGAAAGTGCATATGGATGCTACATTTTTAAGTACTGCAGCAAAAGCATTTTGTTCTCCAGTGGGCTCTTTTGACTACTGGATCCAGCGATTTCAGAAAACTGGTTGGCATAGCCTGTATTTCAGCTATAGGTCTCCCAGTTTACTGAAAGACAGTTATAGTCTCCCAGGATGATGGAGGGTTTTTTTTATATTTGAGGTTCATTGAATGGACATGGTTTTTAGTGGGTTATCTAGGGGGTCCTCTAACGTGGTACGAGCTGACAGCTGATTTTATTAAGAGCGAGTTGAATCTTGAGAAGTTCGGTCTTTGTGTCTATGGGAATCTGCTTTGAGGTAATGTGGCATTAATATTGATACCTCACTGCGGTTTAGTTTATACAGTTGTAATGTGGCGTTAATATTGATACTTCACTGCGGTTTAGTTTATACAGTTGTAATGTGGCGTTAATATTGATACTTCACTGCAGTTTAGTTTATACAGTTACCATGTTCTTCATTCTCATCATTATACAAGGTTTGCTGCAGCGTCTTTGCAGATACGTTTAATTAGGTCTTTGCATATTTTTCATTCTGCCCAAGAGTCTTCATTTAGTATAATCAATATGCAATCAGCTGTAAAACAAAGGTATACTTTTATAATTTGTTTATACCTAAACATGTGTTATGCTTTAATACTATATACACTAACCTGTCTTGTACTTAATGTTTTAAGGCAGTGTTTTAATTCTCCATGTAAAAGGTGAATTTTATGCCAAAGGAATGGAATATCTTTTGTCCGTCGCTTAAAGTCCATTATGCAATGTTATTTAAGCTACTATTTTTATATTACTGAAGAGAGGAGTGAATCTTGCAGGTTCAGAGCCATCACTGTATTTGTGAAAAAAACTACAGCTAGGAATAAACAGAGTGTGCATGTTAAAAGTAATTGCACTGTATGCGAAAACATTGTTTTACATACAAAACAACCAATCATAAAATGACTGTGAATGTTAAACAATACTACTTTTTGTATAAAGGTACACTATATACTTGCTTCGGTCATGGCTGAAAAGGGTTCATGGACTAGCTCACTTACCCAGTTAACAAAAGTAAACAAATAAAGCATGCTTACCCAGACAGCTGTTTCATCCGTACCATGTTCTGACAAGAAATGGAATGTGAAGTTGCTAACGAAAGTGGAACAAAACAGAACAGCAAACTTGGAAACAACTAAGATGTTACCAAATTATACAATTTTATGTAGATATTTGGTACACTGGTCCAAAGGCCCTTTTCTAGTATGACCCAGTCCATAAGTTAAATAAGGAAGGCAGTATTTTATAAGAACAGAAAATGAAAATATAAATTACAGTAAAAGCCCAATGTACTAATATTATACACAACACAGCAAGGATATATACATATTGGTAGGCTAAATATTTTATCAACAGAAAAGGAAGAGAGAGAGAGTGAAGAATAATGTAAAAGAATAAAGGAAAACAGAGGCTGTACAAAGGTATTTCTCAGTAGACAATACAGTACATACACAAAATGGAAGTAGTGAAACAGAATATAACAGCAAAGTCAGAGGCAGTATCCCGGTATGTCATTTTGTTCATTTATATGGACAAACATCGGTTAACTGGGTAGGTGCGCTTGTCCAAAGAACCTTTTCAGAATCAGCGTGGGCCAGAAGGCAAACAAGGAAGACAGTGTTTAACAATAAGGGGAAGAACAAAAATGAACCCCAATACAAGCACAGCACTGTAATATTATACATAATAAACTAAGGAATTTATTTATATATATATATATATATATATATATATATATATATATATATACACATATACATACATACATACATACACACACACTGGCAAGATAAAGCTTTAATGCTACAGTAAAGGATGACAAAAGAATATGGAAAAGTGGAGGGTGAGAAGAGGCAGTTATCCTTAAAAAAAATCAAGTAGGTGGGAGCACACCTTGGTAATTAGGTAACGGATGGAGGGTGAGAAGAGGCATTTATCATTAAATAACACAAATAGGTGGGAGCATATCTTGGTAATTAGGTAACTGATGGAGGGTGAGAAGAGGCATTTATCATTAAATAACACATGTAGGTGGGAGCACACCTTGGTAATTAGGTAATGGATGGAGGGTGAGAAGAGGCATTTATCATTAAATAACACAAGTAGGTGGGAGCACACCTTGGTAATTAGGTAACTGATGGAGGGTGAGAAGAGGCATTTATCATTAAATAACACATGTAGGTGGGAACATATCTTGGTAATTAGGTAACTGATGGAGGGTGAGAAGAGGCATTTATCATTAAATAACACATGTAGGTGGGAACATATCTTGGTAATTAGGTAACTGATTGAGGGTGAGAAGAGGCATTTATCATTAAATAACACATGTAGGTGGGAACATATCTTGGTAATTAGGTAACGGATGGAGGGTGAAAAGAGGCATTTATCATTAAATAACACAAGTAGGTGGGAGCACACCTTGGTAATTAGGTAACGGATGGAGGGTGAGAAGAAGCATTTATCATTAAATAACACAAGTAGGTGGGAGCACACCTTGGTAATTAGGTAACGGATGGAGGGTGAGAAGAGGCATTTATCGTTAAATAACACATGTAGGTGGGAACATACCTTGGTAATTAGGTAACGGATGGAGGGTGAGAAGAGGCATTTATCATTAAATAACACAAGTAGGTGGGAACATACCTTGGTAATTAGGTAACGGATGGAGGGTGAGAAGAGGCATTTATCATTAAATAACACAAGTAGGTGGGAACATACCTTGGTAATTAGGTAACTGATGGAGGGTGAGAAGAGGCATTTATCATTAAATAACACAAGTAGGTGGGAACATATCTTGGTAATCAGGTAACAGATTGAAGGAGGAGGATAAGATAGCATGCGAGAGAGACAGGATTACTGTTCCTAGAAAGAACCCTGCCCAATACATGGATAGTCCATAAACAGTAAATGTCATAACAGGCCTAGGAGTCATCGTTAATAATATGGCATAGGCTAAAGTGGTGAGCCTAGTGGGGGAATAGCTAGTAGCTTGATTTTAAAAAAGGGGGGAGACAAGGATAAGCAGATGTAAAATGGAGCCTTAATCACAATGGAAATCTGTTCATAAGATACAATCATCTAACCATGGATCTAGACATTTTCTTACCAAGTTAGAAAGTCTATGCTAAGAACCTTAATTACAATGGAAATCTGTTCATAAGATACAATCATCTAACCATGGATCTAGACATTTTCTTACCAAGTTACAAAGTCTATGCTAAGAGAAGTCTTGTCCCTTTCTTTATCATTTCATAGTTTAGTACTAGGATATCTGCCCTGGGGCATTTTAAGCCTAGCCATAGTGATGTGGCTTTTGCCACCCCATGAAATGGTATAAAAATGCACAGAATAGATTTAGACTACTGTGCCTCTGTCTAGTAGTGACACAGATGTGACCCCTGGGGTAAACTTACGATCTCCCATCCACTCATCAAGATTTCTCTTGAAGAGAGTCAGTGAGGGGCTCTGCCTAACATGAACTGGGATCTTGTTCCAGAGCATGGGAAGCCTCTGGGTTATGAATCTGTCCCTCCAGCATGTCCTATTCATACTTGTGCCGAGGTTTAAGTCTTTAGCTCTCGTGGTCCTGATGGATTTGGATTTTTTGAGGTGGAGCATGTCCATCACTTCCTGATTGGACATGGCCTTGTACGTCAGGCAGAGATCACCTCTGAGCAGGCAGTATGCTACTGAATAGAGCTGGAGTTTCTTTAGTCTGGCAGAATAAGACATATGTTGGAGACCCTTGATCCTCTTGGTGAGGTACTTTTGTAGTCGCTCCAGCTGTTGCAAATGCCAGGAGAGGTACATACCAAATGGGGCATTGTACTCAATCATGGGTCTGATGAGGGAGGAGTATAGGGGTACAATGACATCCTTGGATCTGGATGAGAATCCCTTCATGATAAGGTGTGCAAGGTAGAATGTTTTTCTAACCACTTTGGCAACGTGGGTGTCAAATGAGAGGTCACTGTCGACTTGGGTCCCTAGGTCTTAGATTACTTTTTCCATACTCAGTGGGCTGCTGTCTATGTGATAATTTGTGGATACTTTGTTTTTCCCAAAGGGGATGACTATACATTTTTTGGCATTTAGTTTAAGGCCATAACTCCGGCACCAGTTGTCTGTTTCTGTGAGGCCTTTTTGTAGGATGTATGTGTCCGCTGGTGTATTGACTATGGCGCTTAGTTTGCAGTCATCTGCGAACTTTGTCAGCCACAACCCTACCATGTTTGCTTTAACATCTGAGAAGTAAATGCCGAACAAGTGGGGTCCCAGGACAGATCCCTGTGGGACACCACTTGTGACTGGCTTTGAGTCTGACATTGCTCCAGCGATTTTAACTTTATGGGTTCTGTCCTTTAGCCAGTTTGCAACCCATCTAGTGACATAAGGGTTTACGTTTAAGCTGTTGAGCTTATCTATGATGCCTGAGTGGGGTATTGTGTCGAAGGCCTTAGCCAAGTCCAGGTAGGCTGTATGGACTGCTTTGCCCTCATCAATGGCTCTAGTGACTGTTTCGAAAAAGTCAACCAGGTTCAAAAGGCAGGATCTGCCCTTTACAAAGCCGGACTGGGTGGGGTCAAGTGTCTGTAGGTCCACAGTGTCTCTGCTTATGAGTTCCATAATGATTCTTTCCATAGCTTTGCAGACCAGGCTGGTTAAGCTTATGGGGCGGTAGTTCCCAGGGTTTGTAGAGGTACCCCCTTTGTGGAGTGGGACCACTGTTGCTGTACGCCAGTGTTCAGGTACATATCCTGTAGTAAGGTTAAACAGCATTTTTATGTGTGGGTTTAGCTCCTCTTGGAGTTCACGTAGCACGCAACCCAGGATACCGTCAGGTCCCATTGATGCTGTGTTTTTAGCTTTGTTGAGGGCGGTTCTCACTTGGACATCTGAGATGACAGGGAGATTACATTCAGCTGGGATAAGTATTTCTTCTTTTGGGGGTGAGGGAGGGGAGAAATTTGCACTGAACCTGTCAGCCAGAATGTTGGCAATATCTGTGGGTTCAGTGTATTTTTTGTTGTTGTGAACTAACTCTGAGCATATCCGAGGGTTTCCGCCCAGGTTTCTAACATAGCTGAAGAAGGCTTTGTGGTTATCTTTAGTGTCCTTAGCGATTTTTCTCTCAAAGTTGGCCTTGGGTGTTTTTTATGAGAGAACGTAGTTTTCTGCTAGTGTTGATCAGAGATGTCTTCCCTTTATGGGATTTTGCTCTGTCATGCAGTAGCTTCCTTCTTTTGTTATACAATTTGTTTATGGCTGAGGTCCACCAGACAGGATGCTTGCCTTTGGTGGAGAGGGACTTGGATTTATTTGGGATTGCATGATCCATGCATTCTTGGAGATGTCCATAGAAAGCATTTGTGAAGGATTCGGCATTGTGGGATGTGGTATCCACTGGCCCAGTGGGTTTAAAGGATACCATCTCAGTCTTAAGAAGAGTGAAGTCTGCTTTGGAGAAATTTTTCACTGTGGTCTTTTGTGCTGGGGGTGGAGGTGGGATATGTATATCCAGGGTGATTAGTTTGTGGTCAGATCTCACTAGTGAGGGGTATACTTCCGGTGTGGAGCATTTTGTCCCCATGTTTGTGATGATCAGGTCTAGTATATTATCTCCCCTAGTGGGAGAGGTGACTAGTTGTTCCAGTGCATTTGAATTTATGAATTCCAGGAACCTTTGGGCTAGGGTGTTAGGGCTAGAATAATGTACCCAATCTATGTGTGGGTAGTTGAAGTCTCCCAGTATGATGGTATTTTGTGATACATTCATATCCTCCAACGTCTTCAGGAAGGCTGAGTGGGGTTTCTGAGATTGGGAGGGTGGTCTGTAACATGCTACCAGTTGTATAGCAGTTTTGCCTATGGTTAGTTGCACCTGTATGGTCTCTGATGCTTCATGTGTTGCTACTAACCTGGAGGTGTGGGTGTCCTTGATGAATATGGACACTCCCCCTCCCTTTGTGGTTCGGCCGGGGTTTTGGGGCCGAAAAGCATGATACGAGGTATAGCCTGGTAGTGCTGGGGTGCTCTCAGGAGCCTTGAACCAGGTTTCAGTTACTGCACAGACGTCGATGTTCTCCATACTGAGGAGTGCATAGAGTGCCTGCATCTTGAGATTTAGACTTCTGGCGTTGAGCAGCATTACCCTTAGTTTTTTCCATTTTTGTTGTCTAAGGAGGTGGGTTTGTCTTTTGAGCCTTGCCTAAAAAAGGCACTATGGGGGTGGCAAGAGCCTTAGCTAATATCCAGAAGCCCAGTGGTGACAGGTGCAAGCCGTCCCTTGCGAAGCAGCGTGGCTTGTCCAACATGTCATCCCAGGCAGACAGACATTGGATCCCCTTAGAATGACACCAGTACTTGAGCCAATTATTAAAGCGGATCATCTTGTCTTTGTATTGTGGCATCATTCTTGGTGAGGGCAAGATGCTGCTCAGGGTCAGGGTCATATCAGCCTGGGCTACATAATCAGAGAGCTCCTCTATGTCTTTTTTAATGTAGTCCAGGGAGGTATGTCTCAGGTCATTCACGCCAGCATGGACAATGACGGAGTCATATTTGTACTTGCTTTGGAGTGACCTGAGTGCATGTGTTATGTGGCGGATCCTAGCTCCCGATAGGCAGCTCACAGTCACCCTCTCCTTGTTCAGCCTGGTAAGCGGGACATCAGTGTGTCTGACTATAGAGTCACCTATTACTAGTGTATCAGGCATGGTGTTTGGCCTTAAGGGCTGTGATTGATTGACACACTGATTTATTGAAGTACGTGTTGCATGTGTTTTGTTTTGAGGTGGTGGATTTTTGGATGTCTGCTTTGGGAGCCTCTGTTGTTTTGGTAAGTTTCTTATTAGAGCCTCCGAGTATGTCTTTGTGTTTTTATGTGTTTGGTTTGCAGTTGTGGTAGGTCTATGTGGGACTGGGTTTGTTGTGTGTGTGGTTACCATCTCCTCCTGTCTGGTCATGCCAGCCCTGAGTTGAGAGAGTTCAGCCTCCAGTTTGGCTATATAGTTGCATCTCTCACATGTATTTGTGTTTGTTGGGAGGAGAAGAGGGTTGTCTATGTACATGAGACAATTGTAGCATTGTCTCAAGATACCCAGATTAACCAGCTGAAATGGAGAGGACACCAGTAATCTACCACTCAACATGCTAGAACAGTACAAGGGAGTGCTGTGCCTTTTAGGGAAGTGGATATTCACAGGGGTGGTAGGTGGATGTAGTGCTTACTTAGTACGAGAGTGCTTACTTAGTAGAGAAGTTTTGAGAACAAGTGCTAGGCTTATAATATAGTGAGTAGTCTGATTATACTAAGAGTAGAGCTTCCTTAAGGGAAAATTTGAAGAGCAGACTTGGCGGAGCCAGAAGAAGTTTAACCTAGTTTAACTGGCTAAATGCGCAAAGCCGTGCAAACGCGGATTTTAAACAGCGAACTTCAAAAGAGCTAGAAAATGGTCCAAAACAACCAATTACTACAGCTCTTGTGTTGAGTTCACTTCCTACAGGGACAGATAGGCTGCTCAAGGCTCCCCACTCCCACTGGTGAGCAAAGAAACTTCCTTCTATCCAAGTAAGGTAATGGACAACACAGGAACTACACACCACAGCCCAGAATACAGCAATGCCTGTAAACTGGTCTAAACTAGTCGAGGAGAGGCGGGAAAACAAGGATTACTTTTTTGTTTTTAGGTAGAAACACAAAGAAACTGCAGAAACAGTAATAAATCAGTTACACCGGCTAGCACACTGTAGTGGGCAGCCTCAACAGTTAAATTAAACAAACAAACAAACTTTCATCAAATTCGACTAAGAAGTAACTAAGTGCAGATTTTAAAATAATGCAGCAAACAGCTAAAAAAACAGTTTAAGCTTGTTTAGGGTAAGCTAGAGAAGCCATTTCAAGTAAAAAAAGCAGCAAAGATACTTAAATCCAGAAAGTAGTCGCTTTTCTGAGTTCTCTGTAGCTAGGACCACTCTGCAGGACCACGAGGAGCTTGTCTGAGTAGTATAGCCAGAAAAAAAAAACGCCCAGAGGCGGATTTTAAACAGGGAACTTCAAAAGAGCTAGAAATGGTCCAAGACAACCAATTACTACAGCTCTTGTGCGGAGGTCACTTCCCACAGGGACAGGTAGGCTGCTCAAGGCTCCCCACTCCCACTGGTGAACAAAGAAACTTCCTTCTATCCAAGTAAGGTAATGGACAACACAGGAACTACACCACAGCCCAGAATACAGCAATGCCTGTAAACTGGTCTAAACCAGTCGAGGAGAGGCGGGAAAACAAGGATTATTTTTTTGTTTTTAGGTAGAAACACACAGAAAATGCAGAAACGGTAATAAATCAGTTACACAGGCTAGCACACTTTAGCTGTTTGCTGTATTATTTTAAAATCTGCACTTAAAGTTACTTTTTAGTCGAATTTGATCGAAAGTTTGTTTGTTTGGAACAAGTTTTAGATTAAAAGTAGAATTATTGCAAGGAAGAGAGACTGGTGGAGTCTGATCTGAATTATCTATGGAGTCTATAAACTAGGAGTTAAACTTTGAGACAGTTTCAAACAGAGAGTAATTAGGGCACGAGTTTGGTTTGTTGGGAGAACCAGGTTTAAGAATCTTGTTAGGGGCTGTCAAGAATTTTTTGGGATTGTTTTTATAGTGAATTTGTGATTTTAGATAGTAGTTTTTTTTTGTCATTGTTGATTTGTTTTTTGTTAGATTCCAAAGTTCTTTGTAGGTTTGCAGCTGGCTGGGGTACTGGAATTGTAACCAATCATTCCATGCAGCATCCCTTTTGTGCATTAGGGCTCAGGTGGACTGGGACAGTCAAAGTGCATGCAAAGATTTCACTCTTTCCTTCCTGAAGGGAGCTAGGCTATTACAAGCATCTAGAAATATGCAATTGAATTGCAAAACAGCATCATCTAGTGGTAGGCTGAAGAGGAAGGGCAGTTTATAGCAAAGAGTAAGTTGTTAAATGTGTTACAGATAAAGTTGGCGGGACTACAGCATTCTTTATAATTGTGGTGGCTAACCTGATGGATGGAATTTTAAGAACAAAGGCTGGGAGGTGGTCAAGGACAGAATCAGTGTGTGTTTTTGGGTTTTGGTTCAGGCTAGGATTTCATACTAGGATCCAATCTAGGAAGGTATACTGCAGTGGTGGTACTGATCCAATCTAGGAAGGTGCCAGTGTTTGTGGTTCTTTTGTAAGGGGTAGAGGACGTAAATAGTCGAGTGCATCCACAAAGATTAATACTCGAGGAACAGAAGTCTGGGATTAAGGTTTGCCAGTGGATATTAACATCACCAAGAATTAGAGTTTCATTACAGATAAGAGTCGGTGGTCCAGGAAAGAGCATTTTCTAAAATGGGAATATTATTCCCCTGGAGGGATATATATGCCTATGATTGCTACACCACCAGCTTTTTTGTGTCATCTGTCAGAGCAGATATTATAGGCAGGTGGAAGTATTTCAGATTCAGTGATGTGGAGTTTAAACCAGGTTTTAGTAAGAAATATGTCGGGAAAATAATGAGCAACCCAAGTGTTAAATTCACAGCTTTTATTAAGTAGGCCGAGTAAGTTAATGGAGGTAATACTTCGGTTCTTGGTAGACAGTTTAGTATGTCAGTATACAGGAAATGGGGCATCATGTTTGGGGACGACATTAGGGCTAGGGTTGGGATGAATGTCTCCACACAAGATTTTTGTAAAGCAACTGGACAGAACAGATGGCTTATATTTATTAGAATGTTGTTTGAACTTTGTTAAGCGAGGATGGTGGTGGGTGTTGAGGAGTCTGTATTTGTAATTGAGAAAGTTTGGAAGATTAAAAAATTAGGTGGAGTTGACAGGGTAGTGTTTGTCGGGGTTAAATAGTGGGTGGTAAATTGATGGGTGAGACAGCTGTTTCAGGTTAGTAGGGATAATACGAGAAGAAAGCAAATGATGCGTTATGTAACAGCATGCATGGCAGCCACCGCAAAGTAGCACTGGATAAGTGTGACTGCTTTGAAAGCAGTAATATGTTCTGCACTATCATGGGGGTTAACTGGCACAATAAAGAGCCCAACAGGTTTTGGGCAATCAGAGCTGCACAATTTCTTCCCACTCCTATACTTTCTTTTTTGGTGTTAATGAAGAACACCGTACTGCAGTAGTGTGTTTGTGTACTGCTTTGAATGTTACATTAGCATAGCTCATCAGTGGCACACTACTGCCATAACTTTCTAAACCTTATCACAAACAGTATTTTATAAAAAATGACAAACAAAACCCCAACAATATATATATATATATATATATATAGAGAGAGAGAGAGAGAGAGAGCTCAGCAGCTGACCCTTATCAATCCTTCACTTTAACCACCAACACAAACCATTTATACTGATATACAATTTGCAAGGATGAACTTTTGATTTTGCCTCATAGTTTTGCCCTGTCCCTCAAAAAATGTTTGATTTCTTATAACATTTATTCAATATCAGACATTAGTGTGTCATAGCTTTTATCTTTCAGAAAATGTGTTAATGAAAACCTGTTGGTCCATTAACTTTTAATGTCCATACTTTTACCTCCTATTTTGCCCTGTCCCTCATAAATGTTTTGGTCTTCTGGTAAATAACCATGGATTATAGTCAGTCAGCAATGACAAGCACTTTTTAATGTTCATAAAAATGCTTGTTTATGTTATATTCCCTTTATAAATGGGTTTAAAACAAATTTAACAAATATATTGGAATTTGGAGTTATGTAAGCAATACAAGCATCTTCATTCTTGCTTTCAACTTAAGCATGGTCCAGTGATCTCCATTATCCCCTTTTTTATTAATGATATTACAATGAAAAGCTAGAGCTCCACACAATATAAACAATTACAATCACGTTTCTTCAGCCATAACCTAAATATGGTGTGTTGTCAAAACAGATGTCTAGATTCACCTATTTAGCACTGTGAACTGACACCCATTTCTCAATGCATAATAAAATGGTCCCAAGAAAGCTGACCTGGACAGTACTGTGGTGGTTTGAAGTCCCAGAAACACTGGTAGAATTAGTGCAGATTATGTACAAGGACCCAATGACTCAAGTACAAACAGTGTTCGGCCTCACACAGGGGTTCCCAGTGGGAGTGGGTGTACATCAGGGTTCAGCTCTGAGCCCACTGCTGTTCATATTGGCGATGGACTACATTAGCAAACAGGTTGGGGGGTGGGATTAACAAACATGCTCTATGCAGATGATGTCACAGTACAGGCAGACTGAGCTAGAACTTAAAGGATAAGAGAATGGAATGCTAAACAAAGTACGAGACAAAACTAAGCACAGCTAAGACGGTGGTAATGGCAGCAAATTGGGGAAATTGGAAGAACCTGAGAATAGAGATAGAAGGGAAGATAGTGGAACAGGTAAAGAGCTTCAAGTATCTGAGAGGGATAGTTGAGGAAACAGCTTCAAGTATCTGGGAGGGTAGTTGAGGAGAAAGGCAGTCTGAATGAAGAGGTCAAAGCTGGAATCAGAGGGGCTGCAGCCAACCGGCATAGAGTATCAGGTGTATTCTATGACAGAAGAATGCCAAAGAAGATAAAAAGTAAGGTGTACAAGACAGTGGTGCGACCAGTACTACTGTATGGTACAGAAACCTGGGTAGTAAAGGCAGAAGAGTTGAAGAAGCTAGAGGTGATGGAAATGAAGTGCCTGAGAAAGGCCATAGGATGCACACTGTGGGACAGGTGAAGAAATGAAGACATAACAGCAGAAGCCAAAGTAGCTCCAGTTGCAGAAAAGATCAAAGAGAACAGATTACGATGGTTTGGGCACATGTGTAGAAAAGCAGAAGACAATCTGGTGAGGAAGATTTGGGAAAGACAGGAAGAAGGTAAGGAAATGAGAACGTCCAGCAAAGAGGTGGATGAATTGTGTGAAAGAATATCTGTAACAGTCAGGCATGAGGGTTGCAGGAGGCAGAAGTGTGGCACTGAATCGAGAGAGATGGTGACATTTAACACGATACCCTCACACCATGTAGGAAAATGGGGAAAAAAAAGGGGGCTGATGATGAATGAAATGGTTATTATCAGAGACTCAATCATGCATGTAAGCACAAATCAGTATCCTTGTGAATACTTGCTACAAACATACTGGGCCTTGTTTAAAAGGGTTTCAGGTCAGTCCACCTCCCTGGTACACAGACAAATGGCATAGTTTTACTACAGCCACAACAGTCCACCTACCTGGTACACATACAGACAGCAATAGTTTTACCACAGTCACTCCCTACTTAAAAGTTTTTTAAAGAACATGGTAGTCATGTCAGCAACATGACTTCCAGACTGAAATACTTCAGGTTCTGAATCTCCAACCAAGCAACAAACTCTATTTTCTGTTAATTTGGTTTATAAGTGGAGGTGCCACACTTTACCCCCACCTGCTACTTCTAAAGGGGAGGATTAAGAGAGCACTTACCCCCATTAAAAAAAATCTAACTAAAGGAAATAGTCTGCAGTCCTGCAGAAACACCTGCTTAGATACAGTAAAAAATAATACCCAAATGGAAAAATAAAAAGGAACAAGCTAGGCAAAACTATAATAAGATATACAAGACTTCAATAACATTCAGTAAAAAGCCACTCTTTAAATACAAATTCATTGCACAGGTTAATCACATAACAAGCAATTAATTAATCGTGTTTGAAGTGCCCGTGCCTGAGAAAATCAATGATGCTTTAGGAACTGGTCGCTCAACATAATATATATACATAACATGATACAGTTAAAATGACTTCATAAAAATGTTGCATGTAATCAATGTAAATATATAGCAGAAGAAGTAACTTTCATACATCCTAACACAGGGCATATGTATAGATTCAAAGGACTTGCCAACTGCAAAACCACTGACGTGGTCTATTTGGCACAATGTCAGTTATGCAAAACGTTCTACATTGGAAAAAGTAATAGAACGCTACGTGAACACATAAGAGAGCACATTTATGCTATAAATAAGGAAAATACCACCAATGCATTGACACGGCACGTACTAGAAAATGGTCTAACGCATTGCTTTAGATTTAGGGTGTTAGAAAGTGAATAGGACAAGCAGGTTGGGGAATCTTAAGAACAGAACAGAGGAAGTAGAAAATAAGTGGATTCTTAGGCTGCAAGCCCATAAATATTGTCTAAATGAGAAGATCTCATTAAAACCATTTTTAGCAGCCAGACCCCTTAAACACTGAAGCTTTGTATATAGTCACAATAAGCTTCCCAAAGGATTTATATTTTCTTACGTGTTCTCTATAGTGAGACATTTTATTAATTGTATATATTTTCTTATTTAAATATTATGTCTTTCTCTGCTAAATATACCATTTTATTTCATCTAATATATCCTCACTAAGTAAAATTGTTTTTAGTAATACATATAAATATAATTCATTTAATGATAGATAAGTTCAACTGAGGTTTTTAAAAGAAAACACGTTTTTTGTAAGTAGAAGCAGTCATATACGTGCTTTAAGAAAAATGTTGAAGCAACATTTTTATGAAGTCATTTTAACTGTATCATGTTATGTATATACTATTATGTTGAGCGACCAGTTCCTAAAGCATCATTGATTTTCTCAGGCACGGGCACTTTAAACACGATTAATTAATTGCTTGTTATGTGATTAAGCTGTGCAATGAATTTGTATTTAAAGAGTGGCTTTTTACTGAATGTTATTGAAGTCTGAAGAAGCGTCGTAGGACGTGAAAGCGCTTACCATTTTACTCTGTTCCTGTCAATAAAAAGTGGAATATATCGTTGGCTGCTGTCGTTTTGGAATTTTATGCTGATAACTCTTGGATCTTCACATAGCTGTTGGTGCACCCTTGGTTTTTGCTTTTTCGTGTACAGTTATCATTATCTTAGTAATGAAATCAATGATCGCTAAAGTAGTATGTGCTTTTGTCAGAACATGCCACCTTCACAAATCTAAAACATCAGTCCTACCAAGTTTTTCATAGAAAAATGACCACGGAATCAGCTGTCAACATCATCCACCCTCACGATTTAAAAGCATTAATAATTCAATGGTTCTTTTCAAGACCGATTAAAACATTGTTAAAATAAAAAGTTTACGAACGCCACATTTTTTGTCTCTGTGTTTTCCTTATCTGAACTTATCCTTACTTAAACTAGCTGCAGTGTTTTGAACATCTGATAGGAAGCAAAGACAATCGAGGGGATTTTCAAGTAGAAAAAATGGCAGTACTGCAAAATCATTTTGACATTCTTCATTCGAGTTTTTTTTTTTTTTGGATTACCCTCTCTATTGTAATTGATCCCCAAAGTGAGACTATCATTAGGGGAATGAAAGGAAGTTAGCAGATTCAAAAGATTTTGCAGTACTGCCATTGTTTCTACTTGAAAATCCTCCTGATTGTCTTTGCTTCCTATCGAATGTTCTGATGTAGGTAAAAGGGCAGAGACACTGCAGCTAGTTTCTCCAGTCAAGCCATCGCAGTCGGTGCAGAAGCAGCAGCGGAAGAAAATGGTGACTACTTTCCCAAGCCCTCTGTTTACAGCCCAGCCTTCCATTAAAACTTAAAAATGTCTGACCTTACTTGTAAAACACAAATTAGACAGACCTTACAGGGCAAACCCAAACATCCATTCTTCAATTTTGCGTCAGTTATCGCAGCATGAAAATCTGGTTGCGATAATACGTAAGTACCTAAGAAATATATTTTTGTCTTAAAATCACAGGGCATTTGCCATTTATTAGTTTTTTTTTCCCCAGGGCACAACTGCCCAAAGAGGGACAGGTGATAACCTATAAAATATTGATTATATCTTTCAGTTGCGCTTAGTTCTCTGGTGAAATTGTTATTATTATTATTCAATATGGATTATTTTGTAGAAATAAACAAATAGTGTCAGGAAAATTATAAAATGCACATTACAAGGAAACACATTTTTCCTCTGTCATTCATTGCCTGGAGTTTGTTTATATTAGGACAACTCGTGATAGTTCACACAGGTGTCGGCAGTGCCAACTTGATAGACATCCCAGTGGTTTTACCAGTTAGGTGATGTGGTGTTTGGTAAATATTTTAATTCTGTACATTGCGAACAGTAAAATGGTTAAGAATTGTGTAAGTACAAAGTTTGAAATTTGGGATGTCGGACATTATTGATCTACTTTGTGCTAAAGATAATTTCCCACATCCAGCAAGAGGTACAGCAGACCTCCTACTGTAGCAGAAGCTCCCCGATTTAAGTTATGCTGTCTTTTTTAATGCTCTCCTCTCGCTCTCTCGTTTTCTCAAGAACAAAATGTTTTTGTTTTGTTTTTTTATGAGCATTCACATTTTGAAAAATAAGAGGTGTGAAATTTTAATTGCACTTTTTGGTTCATTACAAGTCAAAAAATGAAATCTTCCTGCATCATTGCAACCATGTCTTGGCCCCCATCACACCGGAGGTGATACTTACTGCTGCTCATGCGGCCTAATGTAAACTGTTGCCTGTTACCTTAGTAAAATCGGTATAATTTTTAAACTTTAAGCTCAAAGAGTGTAATAGTTTGAACAAAACCTAGCGAATGGCAGGCCAGTAAGATTATTATAAAATAATTGCAAAAGAAGCAGGCAGGACTGTATAGTTCTGAGTATCACAGAATCATTTTATTGACACTTCCACATTGAGCACTTTCATCCTTTATGACTTCATCAGAAGTCTTAGCTGTTTCTTTATTGGTTACTGTTTTTTGTGAATTGTGGAATTGCTGAAATATTATAAAGTAATTTGTCTCCTGTGCACATTGTTTATATATTTGCTTATTTGTTGAATTTATATCATTTACTGTTTCTCCAAGACTTTTGTTAGTCTCTAACTTATAAAGAGAAGTAATGCATCTATACTTATTGAAATGAGGGGGGGTAGTGATGGGTGGGGATTTTGTCAGGTTTTTGCCTGTTCCAAAAGTGGCAACCATACTCAGCAGTGTAAGCTTTGCTATTAGGTGTTCTAGTGACATTAACTAATGTTGATGTGACACCCAGACCCCTATAAGAATGGGGATAAAGGGGACTGGTGATGACAATGGCAACTTAATAAGGTAGTTGTTAGATACTACAAACATGATTTATTTTATTTATTTGCATTGGGTTGCTATGATGGGGAACGGTACATTGTTAATGTGGTGATAATAGATGACACTGTACCTTGAAGGTGTTTTACTTAGTTCTTAGAATGTTATAGCAGTTGTGTGACCTCCTAGAGCTGCTCCATTTTATCTTGTCCCCAGCTGTAACTTCTTTGCTCTAGAAACGTGGACAAAGCTAAAAATAATTGGCATTAAAAGGCCCTTATCAGTGACAGTATTTTTAAAACTATTACTCTTAAGTCATGTAAAAAAGTTAATAGAATAATATGTCTCACAGTCACAATAAAAATAATTTTCTAAACCATAAGAAGTATAAGACACTAAATATATGTCTAATTCTCAGTGCCTTATCAAGAAAAAAAATCTAGATTTTTTTTAAGAGGGCATGACAATATAGAATGAGGCTAAATCAGGGACGTTTGAGAAGTACGAGCTCTTAACTTCTTTCATAACTTCAGAATCTGGGACATATCCAGATACAATCAGGAGGAGTTTTAAAAATATTAGAAAAATTAGCACGAGAAGTTTGTGGATTAAAAGAATGTGAATTAGTAAGTATTTTCAGTAGTAAAAGAAGTCAATGACTAATTATTGTCATTATTTATTAAGTGTAAACCACCTCCTTTTTCTCTCTAAATCACAAGTTTTAGGATGTATTATGAATGACAAAGAAAATTTTTGAGCCAAAATCAAGGACATCCTGTAGTATGATTGACTATAAATAGATAAATCTTGGTGATAACGGAGAACAGTGGACTTTGCATAACCATGTTACTCACTATTCTGAATCTCTGCTTATGCATTAGCACTGTTAATATAACATGACAATAGAGTGATGATGGGGAAAACAGACCAAAGTAGTACAGTGACAATGCCATAAGAATCCAGTTTTGAAAAACTTACTATATTCAGTGGAATATATAACTTGTAATGCTGTACAGGGCATATAGCTCTCAACTTCTTTGTTGAATATAATGGCAAAAAGGCAGTGGTTAAAAGAAGCACGGTATTGGATGTGTAGCAGAAAGACCTACAACTGCACCACCACTCCATGCATACAACAGATGATTGACAGTAGGTGCATAGGTAAGTGCTAGTGTAGCTGCCTTGAGGGACATTTTAAGCCTAATCAGTATCTCTTTTTCTGCTCAAATTAACCAATCCAATTTGGTTAGAGATTGGCCTTACCCATCCTATGGTAGATAATCATGTATTACTCCTAACGAGAATCACTGGCATTGTGCCAAAAATAATTTGAGTAGACCCATGCATGGAATAAAGTATTTAGGAGCTGACTCAGACAATTAGTAGTACAAGGGCAGTACTGGGGTAAATTTTCTGTTTCCCATCCATAGATCCGAATTGTGCTTTGGTATGGACAGGGATGGACTTTGTTTTATGTAGATAGGGAATCTGTTCCAGAGCAGGGGTATCCCCTGCAAGATATACTTGTCCCTCCAAACCATTCTGTTGATGTTGCAGAAGATGTTTATATTCCTAGACTAAGTATCTCTGATGCTGGCTGACTTGCTGATGTGTAGTAAATCCATCAGTACTGGGCCGGAGGATGCCTTGTATGCCAGATACAGGACACCTCTTGGCACACAGTAATCTTGGTAACAAAAGTAAAAAAAATGCAATACTGGTGAGCATACCTCGCAAATGTACCTCATTATGAGGAACTTTCCTCATTTTAAGTTATAAAAATCGTACATTCTGCACATTTCCATAGTACATAATACTGAATCATACTACTTCACCCAAAGAACTCTTTTTTTGTGAGTATGAAGAAGTGGTTAACCATGCTGCGGGCTTCATAATGAATGTCATTATGAGGTATTCAAGATTTTGGAGCTGGAAAGTCAAAAACTATGCTGGTGAGTTATTTAGAAATGCTGAAGTTCCAAGATTGTGCTACAGCTACTTAAATAGCATTCCTGCAATACTTTAACAGTAATTTGGCACAGATTGTCAGACTGACTCTTTCTAAAATATAATAGATGGTAAAGTCACCAATATTTTAGCATCACTTATATAGCCTATAAAGGGAGCAGCCTCCCCCATTCTTTTGCTGGATAGATACTGAGCAGTTAATGTTCAAATAGTTGCATTTAGTACACATACATGCATATACCCATGCTCCTAACACTTGTCCAGAAATCCTTCTCCTCCATAGAAGCTCCTGAATCCTTGAAGAAGAAAAAAAAAACTAAACTAGTACTGTTCACCCCATCTCTCTCTTCTCCAAAAAATACCTTTAAAATACTGTCTTCCAGCAAGACAAATATAAAATTAATATCCCACACTAAACTACTAGGTGTGATTGTAGACAAATACCTGAAATTGATCTAACCTTTAGAAAGCCATAAGGAATACACACCAAAGGCTAGGCTTCATCTATAGAGTACAATGCTAGCGTGCTTACTGCTAGGCAAAACATAGCAACTTATTTTCTACTCCCCACCCTATTATATAGCTCTCCTATTCTAACCAATCTCAACTCTAAGCCAGCAAGAACAATGGTACAAGTAGCCATATTCCCAGCCAACCAAAAATATAAATCACGTTACTGCCTCTGTCTCTCAATCAATTAAACTGGTTCAAACTAACTAATTCTCTGCTGTACTCACAGTAAATTACACCATTCAAACCACTGTACAACCCTGAAAAATTCCCTGTGTGCTCCACTGACAAATCATTACTATCCATGACTAAACTTAACAGCAATGCCAGATACCACCTGTATTCACACTGCATTGCTAATAGCTGGCATACCATCCCACTCCACTTAAGGACAGTCTGTAATCAGAAATATTTTAAATGCTAACTGAAGCAATACCTGATGTATTAAATGGCTCTGCACCTGCACCACTTCTGGTTAAATCCTGGACTATATGAAAAGAGACATGGAAGAGCTCTCGGATCATGTAGCCCAGGCAGGTATGACCCTAGCCCTGAGTAGCATCCTACCATCGCCCAGAATGATACCACAGTATAATGACAAAATGACTGACCTAAATAATTGGCTAAGCTTCTGGTGTCATTCAGAGGGGAACCAGTATCTTTTTATACTTAAAAATCCAGTGTCTGCCTTTTTTGTTTGTTTTTCACTAGTTTGTTTTTGGGATCTAGTATCTGTCTGTCTGAGACAACATGATCGATAAACTACGATGCTTTGCAAGAGATAGTTTGCACCTGTTACCCCTGGGATTCAGGTTACTGGCTAAGGCTCTTGCCACCCCTATAGTGCCTTTTTTAGGCAAGGTTCAAAGGACAAAACTACCACCGTAACGGGTAGAAGCAAGCAAAATCTGAAGCTACTCAATGCTAGAAGTCTAAACCTCAAGATGCACTCTCTCGAGGTTCTCCTAAAAATGGAGAACATCGATATCTGTGCAGTAACTGAGACCTGGTTCAAAGCTCCAGAGAGCACCCCTGCAATACCAGGCTACAACTCATACCACACGTTTTGGCCACCAAACCAGGACCAAAACACTAAAGGTGGAGAACTGTCGATATTCACACCTCCAGGCTTGTTGCCCAACACAATGCATCTGAAATTCTCCAGGTGCAACTAACACTAGGTTAAGACTGCAATACAAATTGTAGCTTGCTACAGATCCCCCACCATGCCCCAAGATTCACACTACACCTTTATAAACATACTGGAAAATGTTAAGATACAACCAAACACCCTAATACTGGGTGATTTCAACTACCCTGCCATTAACTGGGAAAACTACTCCTGTACCAACACCTTTCCTCAATGGTTCTTGGAATTCATAAATTCCAACACCCTAGAGCAAGAAATTCATAGTCCCACCAGGGGTACAAATATTCTAGACCCGGTCATTACCGACATGGGAGATCGATGCTCCACACCAGTGATCACCCCCTCATTAGTCAGATCAGACCATAAGCTAATCACCCTTGACATCCACATCCCACCCCACCCCCTTTAAAGAAACTTCTGTAAAAAAACTTCTCCAAAGCCAACTTCATGCTTCTCAAGTCAGAAGTAACAAACTCCATGATACCCATGCAGATGGGAACTGGAAGTTCAACTGCTGAATTCTACACTAAGGTGCTGTACGAGCATATTCACTTGTGCATGGAGTGAGCCATCCCAAATAGAACCAAGATGCTGTCCTCTAAAAAAAGGAAGTCAATCTGGTGGTCCCCTGCCATAAACAAGCTGTACAACAGAAGGAAGAAACTGTTGCAGAAAAGAGGAAGAACCCAGGATTAAAAAAAAAAAACCCTCACCAGCCACAGTAGAAAGCTGAGATCCCTTATAAAATCTTCCAAAGCTAGTTATGAAAACAAAATTGCCTAAGATTACAAAGACAACCACAAGGCATTCTATAGCTATGTCAAGAATCTAAATGGCAATACTCAGATCTGCTCTGAGCTACAGCAGAATGGCACTAGATATACTGATCCCAAGGATATTGCTAATATCCCTGGCAGATAGATTCATTGCCAACTTCACCCCCCTCTCACCCCCTAAAAGGCCCATCTCAATACCAAAAGAATGCTATATTCCGGAAATTATGGCCACTCAGGTAAAAAATGCACTCTTCAAAGCCAAGAATACAGCATCCATGGGACCAGACCCGGGCTGTATACTGCATGAACTACAAAATGAACTGGCACCTCACCTATGTGTGATGTTTAATCATAGCCTCACCTCAGGCTTCATGCCCACAGAGTGGCACACAGCTGTAATCATCTCACTCCCCAAGGGGGGATCCACTTTGGATCTCGGGAACTACTGTCCCATCAGTCTGATGAGCCTGATCTGCAAGGCCATGGAGCGTATTATCGTGAAACTTATAAACAAAGACATTGGCAACCTTCAAACACTGGACCCTACCGAGTTTGAGTTCATGAAGGGCCAATCTTGCCTCCTAAACCTGATTGACTTCTTCGAATCAGTCTCCAGAGCTGTGGACGAGGGTAAGATGGTTCACACAGCCTACTTGGACCTTGCCAAGGCTTTTGGCACTATCCCCCACTCTGGAATCATAGACAAACTTACTAAGCTGGACATCAATCCCTATGTCACTCGATGGGCTGCAAACTGGCTTACTGACAGAACATACACTTTAAAAGTAGCTGACTCCAAATCCAGCTCCAGACAAGTGACAAGTGGTGTACTGCAGGGTTCTGTCCTGGACCACTCTTGTTTGGCATCTACTTCTCTGAAGTACAGGCCAACACTAAGGGACTCTGGCTTACAATGTTTGCAGATGACTGCAAACTGGGAGCCATTATAGAATCCCCAAATTATGTGGATATTCTACAAAAGGGCCTTACAGAAACAGATGCTTGGTGCCAGAGCCATGGGCTCAAGCTAAATGCCAAAAAATGTATAGTTGTCCACTTTGGGAAAAAACATGTACCCATGAATTACCACATAGATGGCAGTACACTAAACACTGAAAGTGTGATAAGAGACCTAGGGTGGACAGTGATCTCACCTTTGATAACCACATAGCCACAACAGTTAGAAAATCCTTCTACGTGGCACACCTAATCACTAAGGGCTTTTCATCCAGAAAAAAGGAGGTCATTGTCCCTCTGTACTCAACTCTCATTAGACCCATTATAGAATACAATGCCCCATTTGGTATGTACCTCACAAGACATCTGCAACAACTAGAATGGCCGCATAAATACCTCACAAAAAGAATCACAGTCCTAAAGCAGATGCCTTATGCTGACCGTCTAAAGAAACTCCAGCTATACTCTGTGACATATCGCCTACTTAGAGGCACTCTCTGCCTAACATACAAGGCCATGTCAAACCCAGAGTTGTTGGACATGCTACACTTAAAGAAATCCCAATCCCTCCGAGCCACACGCTCCAGGGATCTTAACCTTGCCATCACAATGAATAGAACATGCTGGAGGGATAGGTTCCTGACCCAGAGACTCCTCATATTCTGGAATAGGCTGACCATACATGTCAGGCAGAACGCCTCAATGGCCCTTTTCAAGAGGAACCTTGAGGATTGGATGAGAGAGAGGAAATTCACCCCAGTGATCACATCAGTAGCCCTGCTTGACAGGGGTCCAGGAAAGTAAATATGTGTGGGAAGCAATAGCCAGGGAATCATTATGGCTAGGCTTGTATAGGCCATAGGGTCAATAGCCTAGTACCTGCCTATGAACCTATGTGCCTCCTTCCCTCCTTTGGACTGCTCTAACTCTTTATCTTATTTTCCTGTGTTCTAGTTTTTGAACACGTCTTTATAGTAAAACGATATTCTTAGTTAAAATCTGACAATCTATGCATACTGAATATATTGCACTGCATATACCTCCTTGTATTTAAAAAAATGTATATACATTCTATTCATATACAACCCATGGAAACTGTAAAAGATGTAACTGATGTCAAGGATGTCTGAATAATGAAAGTGTTGCTCATGAATGAAACTGAATGCAAATGATGAAACAATGCAAATGATGTCCTTGATACTTGTGTAATGGAGCTCTTCTCCATGGACCTACACTTAAAAAGTGCACTGCTCATTTGGACTTTTCCAGTAAACAAATGGCATTAAATAAAAAAATTAATTTATTAAAATGCAGGCGAAGTTTATTTCAGAGAAGGAGGAGGTGCTGGGTATTTAATCTTTGTCACTTTCCATCACATTTTGTATATCAGCTGATTAAGGTTCACATGTCTGGTTTTTATGTTACTTGAGTTATTTGTCTCACTGAGATATAGGAGTTCAAGGACTATTGGATCCCGAATGCACTGTAAATGAGGCACAGATCATCTCTTGGGAGTCTGTAAGAGATAGAGTATAGGGACAAGGCTTTCATTCTCACCTAATAACCAAGGTTCTTAAGACCAGAGATCATTGTATTTAAGAACCTCTGGGGCTCTGAGGCATTTCAAGTCTGCTTAAATGTCATGTGGAATATATATCAAATGCAGTATTTACAATAACATCTTTGAATGTGGACAAAAGGCTTGTTAGTTGTGCTAACTAGAAGGATTTCAAGACATTTGCCACTAAATTATCAAAGGAGTGGGAAATGTTTGCTCAGGTACCCAAGTCACTGACTATGTTTTTTGTCTTGTATGGGTATGTTATCTATTTTCCAAAAGAAACAATACTGCAAATTTTTAGTCTTCATTTTTAAGGTCATTTTCCATACACCATCTGAAAGTTGTGGGAGTTTAACTCTTACACCCAGCTTGTAGTTTTCTGCATATCTGGTAAGCCAAAGATCCTGATTATCATTTTTGAGGTCAAGAAAATTGAAGTGAAAACAGGAGAGTACCCAACACAGACTCCTGCTGGACTCAACTGTTACATTAGCACTATGTGAAATGGTAACTGCAACACTAACTGTGTTAATTCGGTCTTTCAGCTGATTTGCAATCCAATTTATCACATAAGGATCTGTGTTTAAGGATGATAGTATGCTTACAAATATGACATGAGTGAAGGTATCAAATGTTCTGGCCAGATCAAGATAAGTTTTGTGAACAGCATGACCATTGTTGAGAGGTTGTGTAACTTTCTTGAAAAAGTTAACAAGGTTTAACAGGCATGACTTCCCTTTGACAAAGCCATATGGTTGGGAGTCAAACTTATTGAGATTTTTAATACCATGATTAATGACACTAGTTATGATACAATGCATAGCTTTGCAGATGTTCTTCATTCCACATTGCTGCAGTCCTAACTATTGGGTAGTCCGCTGTCCAGTCGGCCCGAATACCAAAGTATATGGCTGACGTCGGTCACGGCGCATTAGACTGACGTCAGTACGTCAGGGTACTAATGCGCATGACCGACGCCATATCCTCAGTCTTTTTTGCCGCATGGTCCGATGCAGAAGCTGTTTTTGCGAGTGCAGGTTGGCGTTCTGAAAGTTTCTGAAGTCAGAGTTTCAGACCGAATCAAAGTTGGCTAAGTACCCCGTTGGGGAATATTTTGGTTTTTTCTTGCCTCAGTATTTAACCGGATGTCAGAAAAAGTGAATAACTGTATTTCTTGTGGGAAACAGATACCTCATAGGGATTACCATACTTTGTGTATACCTTGTTTAGGGCCTGAGCACGGCGTTGTTGGATGCCGCTCTTGTGCTAGGTTTAACAAACGCACTATTAAGAGAAGGTTAGACTGTGCCAGGTTAGTGTTTGGGAAGCGTTGTAATTATAAAATGCCGCCGGTTGCTCCGGCGCCCGCTTCGGCCAAAAAGCGCAAGGACAAAGCAGGAAGCCTAGAGTGGAAGAACCGACAGTCCCGGACGCCGGTTCTTTAGAAGGCTCAGTGGAGCCGGAGGTTCTGCCAGGAGTTTCTTTGGAGTCTCAGGGAGAAACTTTATTGTTGCAGGATGTATCTCAGGAAGTAGGCCAGCCTGAAGGGGCTTCTCAGGTGGCTGTTCTTCCCTCTCTTCCTAAGGTGGTTAGGGCCTCGCCTTCTGTTTCTAAGGCTTCTTTAAGAGGCAGGCCTGCTTCAGCTTCAGTGGGGTTTCTCCAGTGTTTCAGGGTCCTTGCCTAAGAAGCATATGCTAAAAATGGCAGAGGATTTGATTACAATGATTAGAGGTTCTATGCCCCCTCCTGATAAGAGGCCTAGGGTGGAACCTGAGTTTGAGAGTTTTGAGCAATGTTGAGGCTTCTGAGTCTTCGGCTGAAGATTTGCAGGAGTATCCTCCTTATTCTGATTCTGATGTGGATGATTCTACTCCTTCAGCTTCGCCTCCTGAGGATTTTTCATTTTCAGAGACTCTGCATTCCATGAGGGAGCATTTTAAATGGGAAGGTTAAGATTTCTCTGATTCCAGGAAGAGGCTTAGAGAATTCTTGTTTTTACCCCAGCATAGGCCTTTAGCTATACCTCCTGTTTTGAATGTGGTAGAAGATGTTTTTGCAGAGGCTTCCCTGAATCCTGACTCTTTGCCTCCTGCCCCAGTTAAACCGGATAGGTACTATAGGGTGCCTGAATCCCATAAGTATCTTTTTAAGAGTCCTAGGGCAGACCCAGAAACTGTCTCTCAGGGGCCTAAAGGTGTGAAGGCTTCTGTGGTTAAAAATCCTGTTCCTCCTGATAAAGAGGCAAGGGCTTTGGATAGATGGGGAAAGAAAGTGTATACTTCTTCCACTTTAGCCATGAGGGCGTTGAATTGTCAGTTTCATATGTTAAAATATCAGAATTATCTCCTTTCACAATTGAAGTCTAAGGTGGATGCTCTGGCTGAAGGTATTGAGTGTAAAGAATTGCAGGATTTAGTTCATGTTTCTGAACAGGTGGGTAAGCATTCCTTACAGTGTGGTTTTGATGCTGTGCAGGCCTCCTCGAGGGTGGCTGCTACTGGTTCTGTTCTTTGTAGGCATGCCTGGTTGAGGGATCAGAACTTAGCTGAGCATGTTAAGACAAGGATTTTGGATGCTCCTTTACAGTCTGATGTGTTGTTTGGTTTGCCTGTGGAAGCAGTTTTAAAGAAAATGGAGGACAAGGCTAAGTCTATGCAAACTGTTAAGGATTTTTTGCAGGTGCAGCCTCCAAGTTTAGTAGAAATTGGCCTGCTAAGGGGTGGACTTATCCTGCTTATGATTCCCAGTCTAGGGGTAGGTCTAGACGTGGTAGAGGCAGAGCTCAAGGTTCTTTTAGGCCTAGGACAGGCAGTTCACCTGCTCAGACTTCTGGTGAGGGCAGGGGTCAGTCCTTTCGTAAGCAGACCCAATGACCTGCCTTTTCAGCTGCCAGTACATTCTCGCCTGGCAGCACCTTTGGGAGGAAGGCTGTCTCTTTTCAAAGAAAATTGGGATTTAATTACACAAGACAGATGGGTTTTGGATATCATTCACCACGGTTACAGGTTTTATTTCCATACCTTGCCTCCTTTCAAAGGCATGCCAGACATTCCTCCTCTACAAAGAAAAGAGGCTCACAAGCAAATTTCTCTGTTGCTCCAAATAGGGGCTATTCAGTCAGTTCCTGTGCCAGAAAGGGGCCTAGGATTTTATTCTCGCCTGTTCCTAGTACCAAAAAGGGGAACACGTGGAGACCAATTTTGGATTTATCTATCCTCAACACTTATCTGGACATTCCCAAGTTCAAAATGTTGACGTTACAACAACTTTTACCTCTGTTGGGCAAAGATCACTGGATGGTAACTTTAGATCTAAAGGAAGCTTACCTTCATGTGCCAATAAGACTAAGTTGCAGGAAGTATCTGCGTTTTCGAGCTGGAAATTTTCATTATCAGTTCTCTGCATTGCCCTTTGGCTTATCTACTGCGCCCAGAGTATTCACAAAGGTTCTGGCTCCAGTGATAGCTTACTTCAGGCTAAAAGGAATTCAAATCTATCCTTACTTGGACGACTGCCTGATTCTGGCTCGAGAAAAGGAAGACCTTCTACAGCATTTGGAATATGTCATAGCAGTGCTAAGATGCTTAGGGTATTCTGTGAACGAAATAAAGTCCAGTCTAGTACCCTCTCAAGACATGTGCTTTCTGGGTGTGAGACTGAATACAGCAGCCCAGATGGCCTTTTAACCCCGGACAAACAAAAGAATCTTTCCAGTTACTTCCATCACCTATCTCTTCAGTCCGGGCTGACTGCAAGGACAGTCCTTCAAGCCTTAGGGTTCATGGCATCTTGTATTCTGGTGCTTCCCAATGCCAAACTGCATATGAGGAAGCTACAATGGTATCTCAAAATCTGTGGACACAGCACTGCCAGGATTTGGACACTGTCATTCAAATAATACCTTGCATTCAAAAGGAATTTTTGTGGTGGGCTCAGGAATGTCACCTAAACAAGGGACTCTCTGTGACCCGGCCAGAGGCAAGTCAGATTCTAACGACAGATGCCTCAGATATTGCTTGGGGAGCTCATCTAAATGGAAAGTGGATACAAGACAAGTGGCCTGCCAGACTACAGCATCTACATATCAACATGAAAGAGATGTTAGCAGTCCAATTTGCATTAATGGCTTTCAAGGAGTTACTTCTTCCAGGGCAGGTGTTGATTCTAACAGACAACACAACTGTCATGTGGTACATCAACAAACAAGGGGAACACATTCTTACCCATTGTGCAGGCAAGCAATGATTTTATGGGAGACTGCGCTCAGCTTGCAACTAACTCTTCAGGCAAGGTTTCTGCCGAGCACAGAACTCCTTAGCAGATGTGTTAAGCAGACAAATCATGGATCCCCACGAGTGGAAACTGGATCTTCATGTATTTCAAACATTGACAGTGTCATGGGGAACTCCAGACATAGATCTGTTCGCTTCTCCACTAAACCACCAGCTGCCAAAGTTTTGCACTAAGGATTTCATCACACAGCTTGGAAAGTGGATGCTCTTTCTTTCAGTTGGAAAAATCTTCATGTGTATGCTTTTCCACCTCTGCCTCTTCTCCCAAAGGTGCTTCTAAAGGTCAGACAAGACAAGCCAAGGATGATTTTAATAGCTCCAGATTGGCCTCGGCAGCACTGGTACCCATTACTGAGGAGTCTGGTAAGGAAGCCTCCATGGCCTTTACCCTTGATTCCACACCTGTTGTCTCAGAGGGACGGTCGTCTGCTCAATGTCAAGCTTCACTCTCTTCATCTAACAGCCTGGCATATTCTGTTTTGAAGGACAGCAGGTCTCAGCTTCCTCAGCAAGTTTTAAATGTGATTATGGAAGCTAGAAGACCTAGTACAAGGAAAGTGTACGCAGAAAAATGGAAGAGATTTTTGTTTTGGACTGCAGAAACAAATTTGGAGATTTCTGAGCCTAATTTGAGTGTGGCTCTTCAATATCTTACTGAGTTATTGGACAAAGGTTTGTCTTTCTCTTCTATTAAAATTCATGCTGCAGCAATTTCAGCTCACTATGATTGTGACCCACCATTGTTTTCACATCCTTTGTTCAAGCAATTTCTTAGAGGGGCAAAGAATATAAGACCCCAATGAGCTCCTACTCCTGCTTGGGACCTCAATTTTGTGTTGGAGAAACTTACTCTACAACCTTTTGAGCCTGCGGCTACTGCTGAACTGAAATACTTGTCATGGAAGACTGCTTTTTTGTTGGCCATTACTTCTGCTAGAAGGGTTTCTGAGTTGCAGGCCCTTATGGCGGTTGAGCCTTTTGATTTTTCATAAGGAAAGGGTATCATTACGCACTAATCCTTCCTTTATGCCTAAGGTGGTTTCTAGTGTGGCTTTAAACCAAACTATTCATTTGCCTACTTTTTATGCAGATCCCCAAAACAAAGGGGAAAAGATTTTGCACACTTTAGGCGTACACAGGCAATTGCGTTATTATTTAAGCAGGACTAAGCATTTTAGGCAGTCTCAGCAGTTGTTGGTTTCTTTTTGCTTTGAGTTCGCAGGGCAAGCCTGTGTCAAAACAAACTATTTCTAGGTGGATTGGGTTTTGCATTGCATTTTGTTATTCCCATCATGGCAAAGAGATTCCAGCTGGGATTAGGCCTCATTCCACTAGGGCTACTGCCACTTCTACAGCATTTCTAAGGGGGGTGGCAACTAAGGATATTTTGGAGGCAGCTACTTGGAGTTCAGTGCATACTTTCTCTAAGCATTACCACCTTCCTCTCTACTCTAAGTCTAGGGCTGGTTTTGCAACAGCTATTTTGCAAGGCATGTTATCAGCTCCTGCTTCCTTATGATTTGCCAGCCTCCCTTACCTCTGCTTTGGGATTCTACCCAATAGTTAGGACTGCAGCAATGTGGAATGAAGAACATAGTACAGTTTTGTACCTACCATAAATGTAGATGTTCGAGGATCCACATTGCTGCAGTCCAATTTCTCCTCCTTCCCCTCTGTGTTTAGGGGTGGTGGTGTTGCTGAGGTTATATTCTGGTACCTTTGTATATATTGTCTATACTTTAGGTGCAGGTATGTTTTGTGTTTTTGGTTGTGGCCTTGTCTTTTTAGGGTCTTCTGGCATCTGGGGCAAGAAAAGACTGAGGATATGGCGTCGGTCATGCGCATTAGTACCCTGACGTACTGACGTCAGTCTAATGCGCCGTGACTGACGTCAGCCATATACTTTGGTATTCGGGCCGACTGGACAGCGGACTACCCAATAGTTAGGACTGCAGCAATGTGGATCCTCGAACATCTACATTTATGGTAGGTACAAAACTGTACTGTCATACTCATAAGTCTGACTGGTCTATAATTCCAAGGATCGCCCCCCCCCCTAAAGGGTAGCCACCATGGGGGGGGGGGGCATCACTGCAGCTGTGCACCAGGATTCAGGCACATAACCTGTTGTTAGACCTGGGTTAAACAATTTTAAGGAGAGGTTCAATAGCAGCTTCTTAGACACTGTTTAATAAGCTTCCAGATATGATATAAGAACCCATGCTTTTGGTTTTAGATAAGATGTTAAAATCATGTTCTTCAATGATGATGGGGGGGGGGGCAAGGGAACCTGGGAAGACCCAGAGGTTCTTAACAACAATGATCTCTGGTTTTAAAAAACTTAGTTATCAGGTGAGAATGAAAGCCGTGTCCCTGTACTCTGTCACTTACAGACTCCAGAGAGATGATCTGTGCTGTTGAAATAACAGTTTTGTGGATGAAGTTTGCAGGGAACTTTCTGCGAGTGTGTCTGCAACACCATTTGGGTTGGGGGCTCCCGTTAAGAATTAAGTCAGTATCAATGTTGAGTGATTAGCTATGTTAGAAAACTAAGGAATGACAAGGATTTGTTATCCTTTGGTCCAGAAGTTAATCTCTGTTCATGGGTTTCTTTACTGATTCTTATAATGCTTTTTATTTTGTTGGGAATATGTTTTATTCTATTCTCATTCTGAGAAGTTCTCACCTTACCATGCATTTTAAGGAGTTTTTTCTCTTGTTATAAATTTATAGTATTTTTATGTTATTTGACCATGGGAGGTGTTAAAGTTCTCATTGCATTTAATTCCAGTGCCCTGGGTTTCACAGTTTTGCAAAGGGGCCTGGATTTACTCCTGTTTGTACCAAAGGGGAAACGGGGAGCAATTTTTGGTTTTAAAACATTACTGGACTCCCATTAAATTTTGAGTTCATTTTATTGCGGGAAAGATACTTGGTTTAGTCTAGGAAGTTACCTTTGTGCTAAAACTAGTTGCAGGGGGGGGGGGGGGGGGGGGGGGGGGGGGGGCGGGGGGGGCGGCCCCGGGGGGGGGGGGCGGGGGCGGGGGGGGGGGGGGGGGGGGGGGGGGGGGGGGGGGGGGGGGGGGGGGGGGGGGGGGGGGGGGGGGGGGGGGGGGGGGGGGGGGGGGGGGGCGGGGGGGGGGGGGGGGGGGGGGGGGGGGGGGGGGGGGGGGGGGGGGGGGGGGGGGGGGGGGGGGGGGGGGGGGGGGGGGGGGGGGGGGGGGGGGGGGGGGGGGGGGGGGGGGGGGGGGGGGGGGGGGGGGGGGGGGGGGGGGGGGGGGGGGGGGGGGGGGGGGGGGGGGGGGGGGGGGGGGGGGGGGGGGGGGGGGGGGGGGGGGGGGGGGGGGGGGGGGGGGGGGGGGGGGGGGGGGGGGGGGGGGGGGGGGGGGGGGAGTTTTTTGGGTTTTCCCGGCCCTTGGGAAACCTTGGGGTTGGGATGCCTCCCACAGGCAAGGTTATTCCAGTCCTCCTCTTGGTCCCTTTCAGTTTTTGACCCTTTCTCCCCCCCGAGATCCCCCCCCCCCGGCCCCCAGGGAAAAATTTCCCCTTTTTGATTTTCCCCTCCCCGGAAAACCCCGGAAAAAACGTGAAAAAGCCACAGACCCTTCAACATGTCCGTTAGATGATCGGACCCCCCCTCCCCTTAAGGGCCCCAGACTCCGGAACTCCTTAAAACCCAGCCCCCCTTTTTTTTTGGGGGGAGGAAGGCGGGTTTCTTTTCTTTTCAAAAGAAAAAAATTGGGAAATTTTTAATTAAAAAACCCAAGGGGGGACAGATGGGGGTTTTGGGGGAAAATAATTCATTTCCCCCCAACCGGTTACCCAAAAGGGGTTTTTTTTTTTAAATTTCCCCAAAAAAATTAAAACCTTTTGGCCCCCTTCCCTTTCC
Organism: Protopterus annectens; assembly: GCF_019279795.1. NCBI lineage: Eukaryota > Metazoa > Chordata > Ceratodontiformes > Protopteridae > Protopterus > Protopterus annectens. Next base: position 1,363,524,237 of record NC_056747.1, read on the forward strand.
CCCAAAGGCATGCCAGACATTCCTCCTCTACAAAGAAAAGAGGCTCACAAGAAAATTTTCTCTGTTGCTCCAAATGGGGGCTATTCAGCCAGTTCCTGTGCCAGAAAGGGGCCTAGGATTTTATTCTCCCTGTTCCTAGTACCAAAAGGGGAACACGTGGAGACCAATTTTGGATTTATCTATCCTCAACACTTATCTGGACATTCCCAAGTTCAAAATGTTGCGTTAAAACCCTTTTACCTCTGCTGGGCAAAGATCACTGGATGGTAACTTTAGATCTAAGGAAGCTTACCTTCATGTGCCTATAAGACTAAGTTGCAGGAAGTATTCATGCTGAGTTGGAATTTTCATTATCAGTTCTCTCATTGCCCTTTGGCTTATCTACTGCTCAGAGTATTCAAAGGTTCTGGCTCCAGTGATAGCCACCAGCTAAAAGGAATTCAAATCTATCCTTACTTGGACGACTGCCTGATTCTGGCTCAAGAAAAAGGAAGACCTTCTATTAAAAGTATTTGGAAATATGTCATAGCAGTGCTAAAGATGCCTAGGGTATTCCAGAATCCTAACAAGTCCAGCCTAGTACCCTCCTCAAGACATGTGCTTCTGGGGAGGACTGAATACTACAGCCCGATGGCCTTTTTAACCCCGGACAAACAAAAGAATTTCTTCCAGCTGTATTCCCATCAACTATCTCTTCAGTCCGGCTGACTGCAAGGACAGTCCTTCAAGCCTTAGGGTTCATGGCATCTTGTATTCTGGTGCTTCCCAATGCCAAACTGCATATGAGGAAGCTCAATGGTATCTCAAAATTTGGACACAGCACAGCCAGGATTTGGACACTGTCATACAAATAATACCTTGCATTCAAAAGGAATTTTTGTGGTGGGCTCAGGAATGTCACCTAAACAAGGGACTCTCTGTGACCCGGGCCCGAGGCAAGTCAGATTCTAACGACAGATGCCTCAGAAATTTCTTGGGGGGCTCATCTAAATGGAAAGTGGATACAAGACAAGTGGCCTGCCAGACTACAGCATCTACATATCAACATGAAGAGATGTTAGCAGTCCAGTTTGCATTAATGGCTTTCAAAATTACTTCTTCCAGGGCAGGTGTTGATTCTAACAGACAACACAACTGTCATGTGGTACATCAACAAACAAGGGGAACACATTCTTACCCATTGTGCAGGCAAGCAATGATTTTATGGGAGACTGCTCAGCTTGCAACTAACTCTTCAGGCAAGGTTTCTGCGGGGGCACAGAACTCCTTAGCAGATGTGTTAAGCAGACAAATCCCCCAAAAAGGGGAATTTTCAAAAAAGGTTGGGGGAAACTGGGTTTTTTTCCCCCCTGGTTTTAAATTTTCCCCAAAACCCCCTTGGAAAACCAAGTTTTTTGGGAACTGGCCTTCCAGTGACCCCTCCGAGGATGAGTCGGTATACCTGGAGGCTTTTGGATCTCGACCCTCCACCTCCTGGGTGTCTCTGCCTTTCGACCCACTCATGCAAGTTGTGGCTCGGAAGGCGTGGGCAACCAGATTCTGTGGAACCAGTTCCTAGGAGGCCCTCCAAATTAATAACAGCCCCTTCAGACAAACAGTTTCTTTCTAAGGGCGTCCCTGTTGATGTTATGGTGGTGGCGGCGGCCACCAAGAAGGAACTTGCTGATCCTTCTGTGCCTGTCCATCCTCCTAACAAGGACTCTAGGACCATGGATAGGTATGGCAAGCGGATGTTTTCTTCAGCGACCTTTACTATGCGTTCGCTGAACTACCTTTCTCACTTTACCAGACTTCAGAGAGACATCCTCAAGGAACTAGGTGAAGTGGTTCAGGATCCTTCTGCGACTGGGGCTCAGGAAAAGATTGCCTCACAGCTAGGAATCCTAAATTCTTTGACTAACTCCTCCATGCGGCTCATTTCTTATGCAGCCGATGGAGCGAGTAGGGCCGCAGGCACAGGAGTGGCACTTAGGCGTCAGGCCTGGATGCGGCTTTGTAATTTTGCAGACCCTTTTAAGGCGTCCTTCACCAATACCCTCTTTGACGGTTCGGCTTTGTTCGGACCTCAGGTGAAGGATACATTGACCAGATGTGAACAAGACGGCAAGACCCTTTCTGCCATAGGATTCCATTTCTCCACCCCTTCAAGACCCTATCCAAAGGGTCAGAAGGGAGGAAAAATGTGGTTCTGTAAATCTCAAGGAGTCACGCCGGACACACGTGGTCAGTTTACCCCCAGAGGCAGAGGGGGTAATAATAATAGGCGCCGCCCTAGAGGCAGAGGGGGTCCGCAGAATCAGGGTAGCAGGGAGCCTCTCCCTGATAAACCCTTCCAGCATCCCTGAGGTGTTGCCCGACTGTCCACCCTTGGAGGCAGTCGGGGGAAGATTGTCGCTGTACCCAATAGCCTGGCGTTCCCTCTCTCAAGACAAATGGGTACAGTCGATCATATCCGAGGGCTACAAAATCCCTTTCCAGAGGTATCCCGTTCCTCATCAATCCCTTCCAGATGTTTCACCCGGTCTAAGAGAATTGGCAAAGCAGGAGGTATCAAAGCTCCTAGCGAAAAGAGCCGTCCAAATAGTGCCAGCAGACCAAGTAGGATCCGGCATCTACTCAAGATTCTTTTTGGTCCCCAAAAGGACGGGAGATTGGAGACCAATCTTAGACCTCAGCAAACTAAACAAGTTTGTCAAGAAGGCAAGGTTCCGGATGGTCATGCTTCAGTCCATTCTACCCTTTTTGGGCAAGGACAGATGGATGTGCTCAATAGACCTTCAGGATGCGTACTATCATATAAAGATTCACAGGTGCTCCAGAAGGTTTCTCCGCTTTCGGCTGGGGTCCAGTCATTTTCAGTTCAGAGCCCTGCCCTTTGGCCTCACTACAGCCCCCAGAGTGTTTACCAAATGTATGGCAGTGGTTATGGCTCATCTGAGACGTCAAGGATTCCAGGTGTTTCCGTATCTAGATGACTGGCTCCTCTCCGCCAATACCAGACATCAACTTCTCAAGGGCAGAGACTACACTCTGCAAACCTGCAAACAATTGGGGATTTCAGTAAACTTCGAAAAATCTTCTCTGTCGCCTTGACAATCTATTACCTTTATAGGCGCAGAATTAAACACTGTCAGTATGTCAGCCAGACTCACAAAACAAAGAATTCTGGACATTCAGAAGTATGTTCGGATCATATTACTCAGCAAGAAGATCAGAGCCAAATTTGTCCTGAATGTTCTGGGTCTTATGGCTGCGGCCATTGTTCTACTGCCATTAGCCCGCTTCCACATGCGTCTTCTGCAGTGGATGTTGTTCGCTCAGTGGTCATTCCAGCAGCTCCCCATGAGTCATGAGATTTTAGTCACGCAGTTGTGCAAGAGTCATCTAACCTGGTGGATGTCTTCTCCTCTGCTCCATCAGGACCGACCGTTTCCTCCCCCAGTTCCGGTTGCCACAGTCACTTCGGATGCCTCTCTGATCGGGTGGGGGGGCATTATCAGGGCAGGATGGTCCATGGGACTTGGCAACCCATAGAATACCATCTGCATATAAATGTCCTAGAGATGAGAGCAGTGCTTTTAACGTTGCAAGCCCTCAGCGACTTTCTTCCCTTAGGGACTATTGCAGTTCAGACGGACAACATGTCTGTAGTCTGATATATCAACAAGCAGGGTGGGACCAGGTCCTACCCACTGTGTCGAGAAGCTCTCAGACTTTGGCAATGGGCGATCTCCTCTCATCAGTTTCTGATATCAACGCATATCCCCGGGAGGTCCAACCTCTTAGCGGACAGACTGAGCAGAGCTATTCTCATGCCACACAAGTGGTCTCTCAAGCAATCAGTAGTGGACGAGATTTTTCAGAAGTGGGGCTTCCCTTCCTGCGACCTTTTTGCTACACCCCAAAACAGCAAATGCCCGGACTTCTTCACCCTCTTTCCTCTACCAGGCCATTCCCCGAGAGACTCTCTAACCCAGGATTGGCCCCGGGGACTTCTGTATGCCTTTCCTCCATTTCCACTGATACCACAAGTTATTCAGAAAGCTACCGTATTGAGAGCCAAGTTGATCCTCATTGCCCCTTACTGGCCTCGACAAATTTGGTTTCCGTCCCTGCATCGTCATCTCCTGGCGCAGCCTTGGCACCTGGACCCAGTTCCAGACCTTTTGACCCACCAGTCGGGTCAACCGCACCGGGCCATTCATTCTCTCAACCTCACTGCTTGGTTGCTCCACTTCCTTCCTTAGCCAGGCTTCCTATGATCTCTAACCCCGTTAGGAATATCATAGTAGCTTCTCTAAAGTCCTCCACCAGAAAGATTTATGCTAGTAAGTGGAAACGTTTTTCTTTCTGGGCAAAGTCTAAACACTTAGATCCCTTTACTGCTCCAGTGCATTCAGTTTTGGACTTCTTAGCAGAGATTTTTCAAGCAGGGTCTTCTTCTTCTACAGTTAAAGTCCAATTGGCAGCAATCTCTAATTTTCATGTTGGTTTAGCAGATCAAAACATAATGTCCCACAAGCTTTGCGAAGCCTTTCTCAGAGGTATATTTCTCCTGAAGCCTCCAATCAGAGATCCTCCTCCGCAGTGGGATTTGAACTTAATGCTGGCATCCTTGATTCTACCCCCCTTCGAACCGGCTGCTACATGCTCTTTAAAGTTTCTTTCCTGGAAAACAATTTTCTTGGTGGCTGTTACTTCAGCTAGAAGGGTTTCTGAACTTCAGGCCCTCTGTGTCCGTTCCCCTTACTTGGTTTTTCTCAAAGATAGGGTATCTTTAAGACCTAATCCATCTTTTTTCGCCCAAAGTTGCTTCCCAGATGAATCTTAATCAATCTATTGATTTGCCAGTTTTTTTCCCTAATTATTCAGACAAAGCTGAACAAAAACTTAATTGCCTAGATGTCCATCGTCAACTCAGATATTATTTGGACAGAACTAAACAATTCAGAAAATCTGATCAACTATTCCTTTCTTATGCAGAGAACAGAAAAGGTCTCCCAGTCTCTAAAGTGACCTTATCCAGATGGCTGTCTTCTATCATTTCTTATGTTTATCATCTTAGAGGCAAGCAACTGTCCTCAAAACCAAAAGCACATTCTACCAGGAGCCTGTCCACATCCACAGCCTTTCAGGATAGGCTACCTATTGACACCATTTGTGCAGCAGCCACTTGGGCCACTCCTCACACCTTTGTCTCTCATTACAAATTGGACTTGGCCTCCAGGGACAGGGCTAGGTTTGGTTCCACAGTTCTCAAGAGTCTGTTCCATTGAGACACCCAGGATAGAGGTGCTAGGGACGCGGTCCCATCCAGCAAGAATGAAGGCGAGTTTGACAACTTAACATTTAGAAGTTATGTACATACCATAATGTTCCATGTTAGTTGTCTTCTCTTGGCTTCTTTCTTGCGTCCCTCCCTCCTTCCCCCTGGCCTGGACTGATCTTGAGGTTGTACCTTCCTTTTGTTGGGGATGTTGTCACGCTTTCCAAGAGTTCCCAGTAGGAAGAGTCATTATTGTTAGTGGCTATCGGCCTAGTTTCTCCTACATTTAGTAATCTTCTTCCTGGGGAAGAAGTGTTTTTTGGCAGGGTTTTCTTCTAGCTACCAAACGAGACCTGAGGTAGTCACGCCTTGCATCATGGGATATAGGGTTGCCTCGAGCTGGTAAAATGAGTTCTCGAGCTTAGCAAGTGCCGAGTCGGAGCCGAGGATCGGCCCCGAACCCATCCAGCAAGAAAGAAGGCGAGAGAAGACAACTAACATGGAATGTTATGGTATGTACATAACTTCTAATTAATTCCTATTTAGAAGCTCCAGATCTCTCTGAGCCTACTGTACATTAGACATAGAGGTGCTCCAGACTATGACTAGGTAGTTGAATTCAATTAGGATTATGGAGTTATTGCTTATAGAAATGCAATCTAAAACTTCAAGAAATCTAACATGTTCATTTGAAGACATAGAGGGGGTTCTGTAGCATGCTGTAGGCTGGTGGCTTGTCATGTTCCTTGTAAACTAAAGTTCTAGGAGCTTGGTTTGTGGGTCTCCGGATATCATTCTAGGTGAGAGTATTTTTTGACAAATTGGGAACACCACAGTCTTCAGAGATGGCTGCACACTGATCAACAGCTTAATTTTACTTCTTCCAGTGTGAAAAAAAGACTGAAAGATAAAGGGATAGTAATTCTGCCAGTTTTAGTAAAATTCAGTTACCAGCTACTAAGTACACTGTCTGGATGTCAGCAGAAAAGAAAGTTAGAGAACCTAAAAGAAAATCTACTAGAAAAAGTGAAGATAAAACACTGAGAATAATTCTATAGCTGCTCAGCAAAAAACGATTCAAGCTTCAGCTTTGTTACAAGAGATGGCTTCCAGTAATTTAGAGGAAAAAAATAAACCAAATGTGCTCAGTGCTGATTAAAATAAATGAAACACTGACGGAGTATATCAACTCAAATAACAGAAAGGCTGGAAAAAATGGAAGAAGCTTTGAATGGCTATTCAGATGAACTAATAAAACTGCAAAAATCAAAGGTCAAAATAAAAAAGGCTGACTGAATATATGAGTGCTCAAGAAGAACTGTTTCAAAAAATGGAAAGGTTAGAGGGCCGAGCATGCACTGAAAACCTGCAATTTTTTGCTGTACCAGAGAAACTGGAAGGAACAGACTGTATTAATTTAATGAACACACAAAATAAGCAACTGGGCAGGTATTTCACAGCAGGATGTGTTAATTGAAAGGGCACATCAAGTGTATGCGCCAAACCTGGGGATGAGAAAGCAGCTATGACCTGTATTAGTAGAGGTGCAATCATACAAGCAGAAAGACCTTATCCTGACAAAACTTTACGAGAAGGGCAAAGTTTTAAAAATTGAAGAGACTAGAGTGTTTGTATGCAGTGACTATTCACTGTACACCAGACAGAAGGGAAGCATTTTTTTCCCAGCAATCAAGGAATGGCTAGAGGTGAGTGTGAGATTCAAGCTGCTGTATCCAGCTGATTTCAGAATATTTTTTTCCTGTAGGATCAAAGTATTTTTTTATGCAGAACAGGCTAAGGAGGAAATACAAAAAAAAGTGAACCATCAGACAGAAAGGGACTCTGCTTCTCATTATTCTGATAAAGTGCATAGAGAGACTGTGACAGAAAAAAGCACCGGAGTTGAATGGGAGAATTGAGAGTGCCTTGGGACTTGAACTGAAGTCTGGGGCTGTGAGGTAGAGATCAACAGGAAGAAGACCAGCAACACTCAAATTAGTGAATAAATATGAGAATAGAAAGCATCAGTCACATTTGTGAAATCTGGCATTACAAGAAAACATGACTGAGAAAAAATGGACCTTTGTTGACTTTGTTAAACTTTTGGGGGGACTGAAAGATATATACTCCACTTCATGTCATTAATAATAATAAAATATTTAGCTACAAAATGCAACAAAGATTGCTATTCTACATTTGTGTCACATTTTGAAGATTATTTTACTTTAGTGAAAACATTCAAACAAAAACTAAATAACACTTTCAGAAAATCAGTCCTCATTTAACTTAAAACAGCCACATAAAACTGTCCATTTTCAGAAAAATGAAGTTCACCTCTCCATATAGGATCAGTTATCTCAAATGAATAGCTGCACCCACAGATATTCCTTTTTCTAAAATTAAGGTTGCTCATGCCATACAATGCCATACAATATGTTAGAGCCTATGTTCCCACATGCACTGATTGCTATCTGTTCTTTTCTTATCTCTTTTCTCCTCTTAGATGTAAAAACAGTTTGCTTGCTTTCAGTAAACATTATTTTTTATCCCTGAGAGAAAGTACACATTTAAATAAATTCTAAATAAAATAAATTGTGTGTTCTTATATTAAATATATTAAAGTATTAAGGCTGCTGTGAAGGCAACTACTTGTATATAACTTATCTACTTCCTACAGTTTCAGACTTCATTTACTTTCCATTGAGCTACTTGCCAATTAACTTTTAAATGCTAATTTCACTTTACCTTGCATATTTCAATCAGTACACAATGTCCACACCTCATATGATTAATTGGTTTGTCTATAGACTTCTTGTGTCCCAAGGGCAGCATTTGCTAATGGAAAAACAAAGCTAATGACTTTGTTAGTGCAAAACAAAAATGATAGTTTTCCATGCCTTTCTTCATTTTGTTCATATTTTCAAGCCTTTTGCTTACAAAACTTGTAGATAACTATAACCAAAGACATTCTTCTAGACAACCCACCCTCATTAAAAACAAAGGGAAATTATGAACATAATTCTACATATAATGTGATCAGTACACTTTTACATCCCCATCCCAACAGCTCAAGATCACGACATTATACTAACTTTAACTTGTTTCTTGCCATTCTGTCTTACCTTATTATATTATAGTCTGGATACATTACAACTAAGAAAAATACTTTTTTAATAATATCTTTAACATATACATCAGTCACTGATAAGACTTACCAAACTTCACATTTAATATAGCCCTGACTGCACCTTATACAAAACTGCTTTACAATACAATATGTAATTTACATCATTGATTTTAAACACAAATATTAATAAGAACAAAAACCTTTACTTACAGTTGTTTCTTCAGTCCTTTCACTGTCCTCCTAAACATTAATGGCACAAAGTAGGTATATCCTTTACAGTGTACCCACCAGTTTAACACAATCAACAAAATGTCAGTCTTTCTCAGCCACTTCTGGCAAAGCCACCTCCACATCTAATCCTAATGTCTAATGGGATTTTGCTTTACTGTCTACCATTTACTCTCAGATTTCACAATGTTGATCTTCTCACTGAATATTTCCATCCCCAACACCAGTCTGTAGTTCAAGTCCAATGTACTCCAGATTTTTCTAGTTGCTGTTTGCAATAATGCCCAAGTTAAAAATGATGTCACTTCACAACCTGATACCTCTTTTCCTCATTCAAGTTTCATGGTAACACTATATTTAAAAAATGCTTATCATCACATCCCTGTTCATCCAAACTTCAGGTGTTTCCTAAGGTTTTGTGTGTCTGCATCACATAATCAGTTCTCTGCATTACCATTTGGATTATCCGCTGCACCAAGAGTGTTCACAAAGTGGACTTCCAAGATGGGTGCATACTGATCAGCAGCTTAACTTAAGCTTTCCCAGTATGAAGACAGAAACTGAGAAAAAGGAGTGTCTCTTTTTTGGGTAAAATTCAGTTACTGGCTAGTAAATACACTGTCTAGATGCAAGCAAAGAAGACATTTGGAAAACCTGAAGGATAATCAAGTAAAAAGATGAAGAGAAAACACTGTGTTGGAAGGATTCGGCAATGGTTCACAAAAAGCATTTCAAGCTTCAGCGTTGGTTCAAAAGATGGCTTCCAGTAATTTAGAGGAAAAAAATAAATCAAATATACTCAGAAATGATTAAAAATAAATGAAACATTGAAGGAATATATAAACTCAAATAATGAAAGTCTGGAAAAAAAAGCTTTAACTTTTTGTTCAGATGAAACAATAAACCTGCAAACATCAGAAGTTGAAATCTTCTCAAGAAAAGCTGTTTAAAAAAATGAGCATTATAAGACATACACACAGAGAAAATCTGAGATTTTCCAGAGAAGCTAGAAGGAATGGACCATATTTATTTTCTGAAAGCACACATAAGCTACTGGACTGGTGTTCTACAGCAACAGCAGGATTTGTTAATTGAAAGGATACACTGAGTATATGCTCCAAACCTGGTTATGCGAAAGCAGCAAAAATCTGTATTAATAAAGATGCAATCATACCAGCAGAAAGACTTGATCCTGACAAAACTGGAAGAAGGGCAAAGTATAAAAATCTTAAGAGAGCAGAGTGTTTTTTGAAAATCATTAATCTGATGTTGTAAATCTTTGTTCTTTCATTACAGCTAGGTTGATACGGCCATTTCCCAGCTCTTGCAAGCCAAAAACTCTCAGCTAAAACCTGCCCATAATGCCCCTCTCCTAGTTACTCCAGATCTCATTTGCTGCTTTCCTAGTCAGACGTGCTAGCCATCTCTCTCAAAGCTAAGTAGAAAATTGTTAATTTTAAGACAGTTTCTCTTCAAAATTATTTAATTTTTAGTCAAGTTAGCCTTTTCTTACTGTCGCCTATAACCTAAGTCTATTTCCTACCCTTTTCCTTTGTAATTAATTTTTTTTTACCTTTATTGGTACTGTCCCTCTCTCCTGTCTTTGTCAGGCTTTTCCTTTCTACTAGTGGTATTTTTTAAAATAACATCACTGGTATTTTCTCCCTTATTTTTTCTATAGGATAGTCTTGTTGCCTTACTTTGTCAGACAAAGCTAAGTTGGGATTTAAACACTATGACGTGTGCTAGTTTTAGTAATTGTACACTAGCAGAATGTAATAATAAACTTATCTTAAAAGGTTTACTCAAGACACCTTTTCGGAGGCTCTATCTGGGTCGGAGGTCTCACCCCTCCAAAGACCAAAAAACATAAGGAAAAATGGATTACTCATGGCACCTTTTTTGGAGGCTCTATCTGGGTTGGAGGTCTCACCCCCTCCAAAGACCAAAATCATAAGGAAAAATGGATTACTCAGGGCACCTTTTTTTAGAGGCTCTATCTAGGTTGGAGGTCCCACACTCTCCAAAGACCAAAAAACTTAAGGACAAACGGATTACTCGACACCTTTTTCGGAGGCTCTATCTGGGTCAGAGGTCTCTCCCCCTCCAAAGACCAAAATACATAAGGAAAAATGGATTACTCAAGGCACCCTTTTTGAAGGCTCTATCTGGGTCAGAGGTCTCCCCCCTCCAAAGACCAAAAAACATAAGGACAAACGGAGTCACTCTGTTCCTGCATCTCCATCAGTTATGGAACTGAGTCGGCTCCATGCTTCCTCACTGCAGACCTCTTCAGCACCAGGCTTTGTGTCTTCTTTCTCTGTGCCATCCATGATATTCACCCCTATTTCAGCTCTGACCTTGGCACCACTAACTTCGGTGCCGTCCTTGGATCCGACATAGGATCCAATGACTGTACCTGCTTCTGCACCATCTCCAGCAACAGTGCCGACAGTTTCTTCAGTTCCATTGCCTCCAAAACTCAAATACCTGCCAAGGACAAGATACCTCTGATGCATACTGTCTCGGTTCCGACAGCAATGCTTTCCCTCTCGGCACCATCCACCCTTGCTGCATCGGCTCCGGTAGAACCGATGCTCTCCCAAAGCAGTGCTTGGACCATCCGTACCTTGGTACCTAGCCAGGCACCTATTTTCTCACTGGCATCGTCTATATCCATGGCTCCAACAGCTTCCAGTTCTCTCAGAGCTCCTCACCTGGAGGTGGGCTCCTCACGGCGAGGTGTGACCCCGGTTTCGAGGTTCTCCCTCCTGATTCTGGACTCCCATCCCTCCTCAAGTGGACCTGCTGTACAGGTAGTGGACTTGCAGTCAGCACCAATGACATCAGTATCAGAACTCTCCCCTAGCATGCACCTCTCCCAACCCTCTATTTCAGGACCCTGGGCACAGGAGTCACATGAACCCTCTTTGAAGGGAACCCCTTCTCCGGAGTCCTCCTCAGAAGATCGCACTGGGAAGCCACCCCAGAAGAAACCCTGCAAGAGGAAGCACCTTGATTCACCGGTGGAATCTATCACCGAAGACACTGATTGTGATGAGGGGGAAGGGTCCCCACAGTCTCCCCCAGATGACATCTCATTTGGAGACATTCTCGAAATCCTCAAGCAGCGGGGAGACTGGAAGTCCTATAACCCTTCTTCTGTGGAATCTGTGTTCCTGCAGGCTTTCCATACCTGGCCATCTACTTCCTGGGTGACCCCACCAGAAGATGATCTTGTTAAACTCATTGTGCAGCATGCCTGGAAGGCTCCACACAATGTGGAACCTGTCCTTCAGAGGCCAGACAAAAAATTTATTTACACCTGAAGAACAGCCCCACTGGTCCTAGCAGTTGACAGTGGATTTTATGGTCATGGTGGCAGTCACCAAGAGGGAACTGGCAGAAAGTTCCACCATCCATCCTCCAAACAAAGAGCCGTGGACCATGGACAGACTAGGGAAACAGACCTATGCTTCAGCGACATTTGTCATTCGTCACTGAACTATCTGGCACACTTTACTCATCTCCAAAGAGACCTAATTTCCAAAATGTGTTCCCTTTGGTGGGGTACTGTCTGATGAGGTGCGTGATACTGTCGCCTAGCAGCTAGCTACCCTTGAATCCATCTTGAACCCCTCGATGCATTTGATAGCTCACTGCACCGAGGGGGCAGCTCAAGCTGCCGCATCAGGCATTGTCATGAGACGTAATGCTTGGATGCGGTTGTGTGACTCCGCAGACCCCTTTAAATCTTCCTTTGTCAATGTACCTGTCAACGAATCTGCACTTTTTGGACCCAAAGTATGAGACACACTTACACATAGTGAGAAAGATGGAAAGACCTTGTCTGCTGTGGGCATACGCTTTTCCAACCCCCAGAGGTGCTACTCCAGGAACCAGAAGGGAGGAAAAATGTGGTTCAAAAAATGCCAAGGACCTTTTTGTGACACTCATGGTGAACAATCCCCTGGGGCAGAGGGGGAAACTCATATAGAAGACATCCCTTTCTGGGTAGAGGGGGTCCGCATAACCAGGGTGCTAGAGATTCCTTCTCCAGCAGACCCTACCAGCGCTCCTGAACAGCGGCCCAATTGCTTCCCTTTGGAAGCTGTTGGGGGTCGTTTTTCTCTGCATCTACCAGCCTGACATCTTATTACTACCGATGTTTGGGTGCAGAGAATAATATCCAGAGGCTACCAAATACCTTTCGACTTAACTCCCAGACCTGTCAAACGAATCCCTGATGTACCACCCAATCAGAGGGAATTAGCAGCCTTAGAGATAGAAAAGCTGCTAAGGAAATGTCTCATCCAACCAGTCCCACCAGACCGGACAGGATCCGGGTTTTACTCTAGGTTCTTTTTTAGTGCCAGAAATGACGGGACTGGAGACAAATCTTGGATCTCAGCCTATTGAACAAATTTATCAAACTTCAAAAATTCCGGATGGTCACAATACAGTCCATTCTTCCCTTCCTAGGAAGGGATAATTGGATGTGCTCTAGAGACCTCCAGGATGCATACTACCACATAAAGATGGATCACCGCTCCCTGAGGTTTCTCCACTTCCGGCTAGGAGCCAATCACTACCAGTTCATGGCACTGCCATTCGGTCTCTCGACAGCCCCCTGAGTGTTCACCAAATGTATGGCAGTTGTGGTAGCTCATCTTTGACTACAAGGATTCCAGGTGTTTCCCTATCTAGACGATTGGTTCCTTACCACTCTGACCAGGAATCTTCTAGTCGGCAGCCTCTCTTACACTTAAGCTCTCGCTCTCCGCTTAGGGATTATAATCTACAAAGAAGAATCTAAAATGTCCCCAACAAAGGCACTGGAATTTATTGGAGTGGTCTTCGACAACAACAACATCCTGCCAGGCTTCTCTCCCCCTTCACAGGCTTTTGAAAATAAGACACCACATCCAAGACCTTCTTCCTCAGACTTGTCTACCAGCACGTCTTGTACTGCAACTCTTGGGCTCCATGGCATCTGCCATTATGTTAGTACCACTGGCAAGACTGCACATGAGAATCCTGCAGTGGCTCCTTTCCACACAATGGTCATGCTAACTCACCCACTCAACCACATGATACACCTTACAAACTGTTGCATGGAAGAAATGCTATGGTGGATGAAGCCACAAACGAATCTTTGGTGTCGACCTTTCTATCTTCCCCAGCCCACGGCCACTGTGAGCACAGACACTTCACTGTTAGGGTGGGGGGGCATGTCTAGGGAAGGACTGTCCAAGGCACTTGGTCCCCCATGGAGGCCAACTTGCACATAAATGTCCTGGAACTGAGGGCAGTTCTCTTAGCGTTACAAGCGTTCCATGCATCCCTTCCTTCAGAGACCATTGCAATTCAGTCAGACAACATGTCAGTCATCTGGTATATCAACAAGCACGGTGGAACCAGGTCTTAGCCCCTGTGTCGGGAAGCCATGAAGATTTGGCACTGGGTGATAGTTTCCAACCACTTTCTTATAGCAATGCACATTCCTGGGAGTTCCAACCTTATTGCGGGCAATCTGAGCAGGAACATCCTGGTGTTTCATGAGTGGTCCCTCAACCCAGTAACAGCAGATCGGATCTTCCAGTGCTGCGGCAAGCCTTGCTTCCCCTCTAAACTACAAATGCAGAAGCTATTTTGCCCTGATCCCCCCCTCAGGGGGAACCACAGAGGGATGCTCTAACACACAATTGGACCCTGGGTCTTCTGCATGCCTTTCCCCTATTTCCCCTCATTCCAGAATTTCTCCAGAAAGCTCAGAGGTTGAGAAGCAAAGTGATCCTCATTGCCCCCTGCTGGCCACATCAAGTCTGGTTCCCATTTCTATGGCCTCATCTGATTCACAGCCCGTGGATCCTGGATCATTCCCAGGACCCATTATCTCATCCTCAGGGACTGATTCATCCAAACCTGCACAGTCTCAAGCTCACAGCTTGGTTCCTCCATTTCCAATGATTGCCAGGCTGCCTGACATCCCATCTCTTGTTTGTGAAATTCTTCTGGCCTCACACAAACCTTCCACTAGAAAAGTTTATTCTAGCAAATGGACTAGGTTCTCTATTTGAGCCAAAGACCAAAACGTAGACCCTTTCTCTATGCCTATTCAAAAGCTCCTACAATACCTGACTACTCTTTTACATGCAGGAGCCTCAGCTTCAGCAATCACTGTACATATGTCAACTATCACCAATTTTCATAATGGTCTTGATAATTCTTCAATTATGTCACACCGCCTATGCAAGACCTTTTTGAAGGGAGTATTACATGTTAAACCTCTGGTCAAGCCTCCCTTAGAACCCTGGGACTTGACTCTGATGCTTCAGTCTCTGACAGGTTCTCCCTCCAAACCCTTTGATTCAAGTGATTTGAAAATTTTGTCATGGAAAACTATACTTCTAGTAGCACTTACCTCAGCGAGTACAGTATCTGAGCTGCAGCCCTTGAGTGTCAAGAGTCCTTACTTGATCTTCCACATGGATAGGGTGTCCCTTCGTACTGACCCTTCTTTCTTGTCCAAGGTCATTTTTGGCTTTTCCATTAACCAATCTATTGACCTGCTGGTTTTCTTCCCTCAGCATTCTAATAGAGGGGAGTACCTTTTGCACACCATTGATGTGCATCGGCAGCTTTGTTATTATTTGAACAGAACTAAATCTTTCAGGAAAACAGATCAATTGTATGTGGCCTTTGCAGGACCCAGATTGGGTAAACTGTCTCCAAAGTGACTTTATCCTCTTGGCTTAGAAATGTCATTACCTTTATCTACCAACAGAATAAGCTAACCTTACCTTCCAGAATAAAGGCTCATTCTACCAGATCTATGGCTACTTCTTGTAGTTTTTCATTCCACAGCCTCTATGAATGATATATGCACAGCAGCCACTTGGGAAAGACCTCATACCTTTATATCTCATTACAAATTGGATTTGATCTCCAGGGGATGAGGATCTTTTGGTAATGTTATACTCAGGAATATCCTTCCTTAGGGCCACCCAAGACTCAAGTAGCTGGGGTCTCAGTCCTAGCTGTAATGAAGGAACAAAGATTTACAACATCAGATAAAGAAGTTATGTCTTACCATAACATTCCATCTGTGTTGTAGATCTTTGTTCATTCATTACTTCCCGCCCCCCTTCCACCTGCCTGGACTCCTGGTGCACGTTAGGAACTCCTGGTTAGGGTATTTGCTCAGACAGAGCCTCCTACTATCTTTTCTATTACTACATCTTTTATCTTGGGCGGGCAACCTCAATCTGGAGTAACTAGGAGAGGGGCATTATGGGTAGGTCTTAGCTGATAGTTTTTGGCTTGCGTGAGCTGGGAAATGGACGTATCAGTTCCGAGGACGGAACCAAGGTCCTAGCTGTAATGAATGAACGAACAAAGATCTACAACACAGATGGAACATTATGGTAAGACATAACTTCTTTTTCATTACACACCAGGCAGAAGAAAGGCAAATTTATCCCAGCAATCTGGGAATGTTGAGAGTCAAGTGTGAGATTCAGGCTGCTGTATCCAGATATCTTCAAAGTAATTTTTCCTGGATGATCATAGTCATTTTTTGATGCAGAACAAGTTAATGAAAAAAATTTAAAAAAAAAGTTTATACAACAAAAAGTGAGCCAGCAAGCCGAAGGAGACTCTGCTTTTCATTATTCTGATTGTAGGGTTCATAAAGACTTTGCCGTGAAACTTTTTCCAGTGTTCCAAAGGAAAATGCTTATGAGAGATAGAGAAAATCACTGGAGTTGACTAGAAGAAGCAGGAGTACCTTGGGCTTAAAGCAGAATCTGTTGTTGAGAAATGGAGATGAACAGAAAGGAGATCAGCAACTCTGAAATTAGTGAATAATTTGGAGACTACAAAGCATCAATCCCATTTGTGAAATATTACTTTGCAAGAAAAAAAGTAGCTGAGGAATATTGGACTTTTGTTGACTTTGTTAAACTTTTAGGTGGACTAGAAAGCATATACCACACTTTATGTCATTAATGTTTAGAAGCACACTTAAAGGGGGAAAAGTAACTGTAAGTAAAATAATTTTTGTTCTTATTAGCATTTGTATAAAAAAATTAATGATATAACTGCATGATATAATGTTGTCATTTCATCTGTTCCACACTGGATGAGTCTTTGGATCTGAACTGGATCCAGCTTTGACCACTCTCAAGCTTTGGATACAGTGCTGAGGCTCCTCCCCATACCCATAATTCCCTTTTAATGAGGAAGTAACTCACATCTTTTTTGCAACCCAATATTACAGACTTGGTCCATCATGCTCAGGTTTATTTCTGGGAGAAAATTGCAAATATTATTGATGTACACTATATTGATCACTGCTGCAGTAACCTTAGCTATATTGGTTCTATCCTGTTAAGAATAGAACAGACAGACAGACATCTTCAGAGAACTTTCCCCATACCCAAATTGTCAAGTAGATCAAGCTAAGCTGACTAAAAGACAAATCTGAGCACAAAGCCCTTCAGTGTTTTACTGCCTCAGAAGAATACACTCCTCTGAGGTTTTGCAGATCAATGGTCAGCTTGTGCTTTCCTTTGCTGGGCAGTTAAGTTCCCTTTGGAGAAAAACTTCCATTTTCTTAAATTTTGTTTATTTTTATTGCTTTCCTCTTCAGGAAAGTTGTTTTAAAGCTAGGAGTGTTGTTTAATGGATTGACTTGAAACTTAAATGGAGCATTCATTTCTTTCTTCAGTTTAAAAGTAGTGTAGTCTAACTGAAAACATATTTTTTGTGGAGAAATTTTATTTATTTTTCCATTGTGGGGCTGGCATAGTATTTTCAGATGCTTTTTGCTGTTCTTTTCTGTGAAAAAAAATTTACTTTAGTAGACTGGTAGTTTTACTGGAATTTGCTACTTGTCTTCCATGGGAAAAAGGCACCATTTTGATTTGAGCATAGCACAAAAAAGTGGTCCCACCATTGGTCCTTATTCCAGCCACAAAAATGAAAAAGTTAAGCAAACAGCCTTTGCCACCACAGCAAGCTAGCAATTTGCCTCAGTCACAAGTGGATGACTCTGCTGCAGCCATTTGTTGTACCGCAGACTACTCATAGAATCATAGGAGCATAGGAGGTTAGTAGGCTAATGGCCCTGAGGCCCTTACAAGCCTAGCCAAGAGTTTATCCCCAAAAAGAAATGTCAGTCAGCACCTGTCGTCCTTGTCAGTGAAGGACACAGGTGGAACCCCTGGGACAAATTTGTGGTTTCCCATCCACTCATCAAAGTTATGCTTGAAGAGGGTCAGTGAGATACTGTTTGATGTGTATGTGAAGTCTATTCCAGAGACAGAGCAGTTTCTGGAAGACAAACGTGTCTCTCTAGCAGGTTTTGTTTATGTCACCTATTTGATTCAGGCCTTTCGAGCAGGTAGTGCATGAGGAGTTAGATTTATGGATATGGAGCATCTCTAGTAGGGCAAGATCCGAGCTTGCCTTGTAGGCGAGGCACAGATCACCTCTGAGCAGTTTGTATGATGCCAAGTAGAGTGATAGTGATTTGAGTCTATCTGCATAGAACAGATGTTGGAGGCCATGGATTCTCTTTGTGAGGTATTTTTGTGGCCTTTCCAATTGGTGCAGATGTTTGGAGAGGTACATACTAAATGGGGCGTTATACTCAATTATTGGTCTAATGAGGGAGGAGTATAGAGAGGTAATAACCTCCTTTTTTCTAGATCCAATCCCTTTACTTATGAGATGAACCAAGTAAAAGGCTTTTCTGACCACTGCTGCTACATGATGGTTGAATGTGAGATTATCAACCTGAGTTCCCAGGTCTCTCATCACAGGTTGTGTGTTTAGGGGGTTGCCATTGATCAGTAGGGGCCATGTTTTTGCTGAATGGTATGATGATACATTTTTTTTGCATTTAGCTTGAGGCCATGAGTTTGGCATCAGTCATTAGTTGTTGTGAGATCCTCTTGCAGTATGTTAACATCATTTGGGGAGTCAGTGACAGCACCCAACTTATAGTCATCTACAAACTTGGTCAGCCACAT
Organism: Protopterus annectens; assembly: GCF_019279795.1. NCBI lineage: Eukaryota > Metazoa > Chordata > Ceratodontiformes > Protopteridae > Protopterus > Protopterus annectens. The sequence continues at coordinate 1,363,542,895 of NC_056747.1, forward strand.
GCCTTTTGTCTTTGTCTAGACCTCTGAGAAGTAGATTCCAAACAGTAGGTGTCCCAGGACAGATCCCTGGGGAACTCCACTAGTGACAGGTCTGCTATCGGAGGTGGAGGCTCCTATTTTGACCTTGAGTCCTGTTGGTGAGCCAGTTGGCCACCCATCTGATGAGATAGGGATTTACACCAAGTTCTGTTACCTTTTTGATGATGCTGGAGCCAAGTCAAGGTAAGCTGTATGTACTGAAGTTCCCTCATCCAGGGCCTTGGTGACAGTCTCAAAGAAGTCAGCCGGGTTCAACAGGCAAGATCTGCCCTTGACAGATCCAAACTGGGTAGGGTCAAGTGCTTGGATATTACCTATGTCCTTGTTTATGAGATCCATAATAATACACTGCATGACTTTACAGATCAGACTTATCAAGCTAATGGGGCGGAAGTTTCCAGGGTTAGTAGTGGCACCACCTTTGTGCAAGGAGATGACAATAGCAGTTCTCCACTCTGCTGTAATGAAGCCTGTAGTTAGGCTGTGATAAAATAGGGTGCTCAATGTCAAAGCCAGTTCTTGCTGGAGATGGTGCAGCATTCTGCCTGGGATGCTATCCGGTCCCATGAAATCTGTGTTCTTTGCCTTGGCTAGGGCATTTAACACTCAATCTATGGAGATGTAAGGTGTGGGACAAGTACTGGGGATATCAAAAGGGCCTTTGGGGGGCCAGGGGTTTGAAGTTTGTGCTGAACCTATCTGCTAGCAGGTTGGCTAAGTCAACAGGATCAGTGCAAGTGATATTGTTAAGTACTAATTTGGAACAAACCTGGACTTTGGCATGGAGGTACCTGACATAACTGAAGAAGGCTTTGTGGTTTCCCACTGTTTCTGAGGCTAGTTTCAATTCATAATTGGCTTTGGAGGTCACCCATCATTTACCTCAAGTCCCTCTGGTGTAGCACCTACAACCAGTTTGTACCATAGGTTAGCCTTGTCCTCTACAGCTGTGGGCAAGGGAGAGACACTTTTGTTGGTCCTTGGAGAGGGAACAATGAAGGTTTCCATGTTGTGTCAGAGAAGTGTGTCCATCCCCGGGAAAGCAGCTGCTGCCATTAGTAACACAGTTAACCCCATTTTTCCTGTCAAAAAGAAACAGAAAATCAAGCACATATTTACTCCTCCTCTGTTTTCTTTGGATATGAGTAGTTTGCTGGAACTGGCTTGAGATTTAATTCAGGCTATTGTTCCTTCTTGTAAAGTAGTTTCTGGTTACAGAAAGAAGGATTCTCTTTTCTTGAAGGGATTCATGATTCTGAACCTGAACAGGAAGATGTAGGGATGGATTCAGTTTTGTCCTCAGGTTTCTGATTCAGGCTCAAAGAAGAGCTCACTTTCTGATTCTCCCTGTGGGGGGGGGGGGGGGGGGGAGCGTTCTCTTTCTCTGAGACTATTGCTTGCATGTCACAGTGTTTTTGGTGGGAGAATATAAAGGTTTCTCAGTGTCTCAGAAAATACTATGAGTTGTTACAAAAGGATTTTCCAGAACCTGCACCCATTCCTCCTGCCCTGTCTGCTTTAGAGGATGTATGTCTTAGTGCCTGCAATGTTCCTGATAGTCAGCCAGCTGTCCATAAAAGGCAGATAGAATGTATAAAGTTCCTCAGTCTTTTACATTTTTATACACTATTCACAAACCTGACCCAGCAGTTGTAGCCTTAATTGATTCCACTGCTGCTAAGAACTTAGTTAATTTCAAACCTAATTTTTCTAATAAGGATGGGAAATTATTAATGTGTGGAAATGAAGTGTATACATCTACAAGTTTGATTTTCAGAGTTTTGAATTATCAGACATATGTTAAAGTTTGTTCTGACAACTTGTGATAGTATGAGTGATGCTTTATCTACAGATGTGAAGTTGTTCTATCTCGCCATTCATTCTTACTGATGTGTTTGCTCCGAGTTGGCCTACTACAAAGCTTGAGGATTTAAAGTAGCTCAAGGCCAAGTCCATATCCCATGATGCACCTAGAGTTACCTCAGATCTAGTTTGCTGCTGCAACAGATCGGAGGTTCTCGCAAGCTCAGGCCAGTAAAAACCTTACATGTTATGTAGTCCTATCTTGCCTACATTCTTACCCTTGGGTTCAGAGCCGAATATCGGCTCCGACTCCGCCGATTTTACTAGCTCAAAGTCTCTCATTGGCTGGGCTAAGCAGGTATCCCATGGTGCACTGCTCCATATCCCCAGATCTCGTTTGCTGCTCGTGTATCTAGGACGTGGTCTCGCTTGGCTGTGGCTGAGTACCTTCTTTTCTTGATTTAAGAGAAGTTTGATTCAGTCAAAAGCTATTTTCATAGCTATTGTTTAAATCTGTCTAATTTTGTCTGGTGTGTTAAGCTTTGTGATTGTGAGATTTTTGTGTGGTATCCCTTTTACTGTTCCCTGGGCTAGGCCCGTTTCAGTTAGAGGGCCTAGTTCTCCTCTGTTTCCTTCTGTGTTTGCTCCAAACCATTTAAATTAGAGGTTTTGCCTACCCTCTCCTTGCGTTCCTATCCATTGTTTAAATTGTGCTAGTGTTTTGTGTGCGTTTGATCACTGTTTTGGTTACCTCAGTGTCATTCCCGCCCTTATAGAGTGAATGCCTGTTTTTGTACTGACTTGGTTTTTGCGTTGTGGGTGCAGTAGTTATAATGTCTAAGGATACGAAAGAGCATAAACCTTCGGGATTTAAAAAGTGCTCAAAATGTGGATACAAAATGTCCATAACCGATGGGCATTCCATTTGTGTCTACTGCTTAGGAGCCATCCATCTGCAGGAATCCTGCAGCATTTGTCATGCGTTCAGCCCTAGAGTTCTCCAAGAGAGAAAGAATAAGCTAATCTTAAAGGGACTATTAAAACCCTCTTTTGAAGAGGCTATGGATTCGGCTTCCAATAGCAAGTCTAAATCTGGCAAGCCAAAAAAGAGATCTCCGTCTCTGTCAGCTTCATCAGAGCCACCGGAGAAAATGTCTAAAACTGCACCAACCTCCTCAGCTCCACTGTCCTCGGGGCCGCAGGAAGGATCGGTATCTATGGAACAGGCATTGGCTCCAATTGTATTGGAACCTCCTAGGAGCCGATTGCCCAGTCACAAACCTACTTCTCCTTAGAGGAGATCGCATTCTCCATCACTGTCCTCCAAATCCTCCAGGACCCTTTCGGATGTGGATGTGGATAGGGTGGTTCAGAGGCTCCTCCAGTCACCGGTTTTGGCAAAATTGTTTTCGGCTCTGACCCATTCAGCTCCGGAGCCCGTCCCAACACCTTCTTCGATCATTCCTCCTCCGAGTGCATCTCTGTCTTCAGAGTTGGATTGTTCCACGCCTCGTGATGTTTCTAGGCCGGCTCCGATGCCCCATTTGGCTCCATCGGTACCAGCATCGGCTCTGACCTCGTCAGCTCCGTCCTCAGGGTTCGGGACTCAGGACTCTTCGGTCGGGCCCGAGGGGGACATCTCGGGACTTATTTCGGTTCCAAGTCTCCCTCTCAGTGCTTCGGCTCGGGGAACTCCGACTCCTGTCATGGCCTCGGAGACTGGCCGCTCCATGGACTCGGGGGGGGCAGCCTTCGAGGCTCTGTGGACCGCGCTGGCCAGATCGTCAGCTAAATCAGGTGGGTTGGTCACTCTGTCCCCCACCACTCCTGTGAGAGCTTCTGTTCACCACCCATCCATGGACAGCAGAGCACCAAAGCCTAGGGATACCCCCACGAGTGGTCCCCAAATTTCTTGGTGCCTGAGGAGCCCCCCAGAAAGAAAATGTGCAAGAGGAAGCACATAGACTCCCAAGATGAGTCCCTCACCTCTGATACTGACCTTGAGGAATTGGAGGGGTCCCCCAAGTCATCCTCTGATGATGTTTCCTTCTCCGATATCCTGGAGATACTGAAACAAAGAGGTGACTGGCCTTCCAAAGCCCCTTCCGAGGAGGAGTCAGTATTCCTTAAGGCTTTTGGTGCTCAACCCTCCTCCTCTTGGGTGTATCCACCCTTTGACGAACTCCTTGACCTGATTTGTCGAAGAGTGTGGGAGAACCCTGATTCTGTGGAGCCCGTGCCCAGGCATCCCAACAAGTTTCTTTCTGCCCCCCAGGGCAAAGAGGTTCTGTCTAAAGGCGTTCCTGTAGATGCCATGGTGGTGGTGGCAGTCATGCAGAAGGAAGTAGCAGAGTCTTCTTCATCCGTCCATCCTCCTAACAAGGAGTCTAGAACCATGGACTGGTACGGGAAGAGTACCCTCTCATCAGCGGCCTTTACATTACAGTTGCTGAATTACTTGTCTCACTTCACTCAGCTCCAGAGAGATCTCCTCAAAGAGTTAGGATACTCTTGCAGGTAATGTTCCTGAGGCGGTGGTTCAGATGGTTAACACCCAGGGTTCTACCCTCAACTCCATTGTCATCTCATCCATGTGGCTCATTTCGTATGCAGCCGAGGGAGCGAGTAGGGCAGCAAACTCAGGGGTCGCCCTTAGGAGGCAAGCCTGGCTATGCCTGTGTCACTTTGCGGAGGCCTTCAAGTCTTCCTTCACTGACACCCCCTTTGATGGTTCCTCCTTGTTTGGGACCAAAGTGAAAGACACCCTCACCAGGTGCGAGCAAGAGGGAAAGACCATGTCTGCTATATGGGTATATTTTTCCCTTCCCTCTAGGCCTTATCCCAAGGCCCAGTAGGGGGGGGGATGTGGTTCAAGAAATCACAGAGGTTTTTTTCCTGCCGCACAAGATGAACCCCCCCCCTCCAGAGGCAGGGGGGTTATTCAGGGAGACGTCGCCCCAGAGGCAAAGGGGGCCCCCGCAATTTGGGAGACCGTGACTCCTTCCATGGTTCTCCATACTCTCATTCCTGAGGGTGTGCCCAGCTGTGCTTATCTGGAGCCAGTCGGGGGTCGAATTTCCTTTATCTGGAAGCCTGGGAAAGCATTACCCAGGACCGATGGGTATTACGGATAATTTCCGGAGGTAACCTCATTCCATTCTCGTCAGTACCCCGCCAATCAGAAAAATCCCAGTTGTACCACCCAGTCAAAGGGATCAAGCAGCCTCAGAGGTCTCGCAGCTACTAGAAAAAGGAGCTATCCAGCGTGTCCCCTCAGACCAAATCGGATTAGGGACTTACTCAAGATTCTTTTTGGTGCCGAAAAGAACAGGGCCCTGAGACCCATACTAGATCTCAGCCAACTCAACAGTTACGTACACAAGTCCAAGTTCCATATGGTCACACTACAGTCGATTCTCCCATTGTTGGGAGAGGAGGTATGGATGTGCTCCATCGACCTCAAGGATGCTTACTACCATGTGAAAATGGACAGAGCATCCAGGAGTTACCTACGCTTCCGGCTGGGAGCCAGTCACTTCCAGTTTCGAGCCCTGCCCTTTGGTTTCACCACAGCCCCCAGGGTGTTCACCAAGTGTATGGCGGTGGTGACGGCTCACTTGAGACGTCAGGGATTCCAGGTGCTTCTGTATCTGGACAACTGGCTCCTTACCGCTCCCACCAGGCATCAACTAGTTCAAACCAGGGACACTACCATCAATCTATGTCACCAGTTGGGTATAACAATAAATTGGGAAAAATCTGCCTTATTGCCCTCACAGCGTGTCACCTTTATAGGAGCAGAATTAGACACCATTCGAATGCGAGCATTTTTACCACAAGAAAGGATCAGAGTATTACAACAACAGATACACATGCTGATGCCCCTGAGACAAGCGAAGGCAAGATGGGTTCTCCAACTCCTAGGGACCATGGCAGCAACAATCATGTTGGTCCCTCTAGCGAGATTACACATGAGAATTCTCCAATGGCTCCTCTTTGTTCAATGGTTTCTCCAAAGACTCCCACTGTCTCATCCCATCTTACTCATGGACAGATGCAAGCAGGACCTCGGTTGGTGGCTGTGCACCAACAATTTGAATGGAGGAAAGCCCTTGGTTCCACCCATCCCAGTTGCCACGGTGACCACGGACGCCTCCCAGATGGGGTGGGGGGGGCTTTATCTTGGCAGGACAGTCCAAGGCACATGGCAAGAACACGAGATACATTTGCATATAAACGTCCTAGAGATGAGAGCAGTGCTTCTTGCGTTGCAGGCACTTCAGAAGGTTCTTCCTCTAGGGACGATTGCGATACACTCAGACAGCATGTCAGTAGTGTGGTATCTAAACAAGCAAGGGGGAACCTGGTCTTATCCTCTTTGCAGAGAGGCCATGCGAGTGTGGCATTGTGCAGTAGCTTCCCAATGGTTTCTGGTGGCAACGCACATTCCGGGGAACTCCAACGTGATTGCAGACAGGCTAAGCAGAGCTATCCTGATGCCTTACGAGTGGTCCCTGAATCGCCTGGTTGCAGAGCCAATCTTCAGAAGATGGGGTCAGCCTTGCTGCTACCTTTTGCCAGCCCCCTCAATGTGAAATGCAGCAACTACATCATGCTGATCCCCCCACAGGGGGAGTCACCCAGGGACGCTTTGGTCTGCTTTATGCTTTCCCTCCATTTCCCCTGCTGTCAAAGGTGATTCAGAAAGCGCAATCCTTGGGAAGCAGAGACATTCTGATTGCTCCACACTGGCCTCGTCAGGTTTGGTTCCCCTTTCTTCAGTAGTTCACTGTGGACATTCCTTGGACTCTGGACCCTCAACCAGATTTACTGACGCACATGTCGGGACAGTTCCACCCCTCCCTGATGACTCTCCGGTTGACAGCCTGGCTACTCCACTTCCATCGTTAGTCAGATTTCATAATTTTTCACCGGAAGTGGTCCATATATTATCGTCCTCTCATAAACCATCCACTAGAAAGATTAGTAAATGGAAAAGGTTTGCTATCTGGGCACATACTAGAGGCATTGATCCTTACACAGCTCCAATAGATTCAGTTCTGGAGTTCTTGTCTATGCTTTTCCATCAGGGGTCCGCATCAGCCACCATCAAAGTTTAACTGGCGGCGATATCTAATTTCCACGTAGCGAATCAACCTAGTCTCATGGCACATAGACTATGCAAGGCATTCCTCAAAGATACTCTGTTGCTTCGTCCCCCGGTGTCCGAACCTATCACGCCCTGGGATCTCAATTTTGTTCTACAAGCCCTTGCTTTACCACCCTTTGAGCCTGCAGCTACCTGCGAATTGAAATTCTTGACATGGAAAACAGCCTTCTTAACAGCAGTCACTTAAGCAAGGCGGGTTACGAAAATTCAAGCCCTTTCTATCAAACCTCCATATTTAATCTTCCATAAACATAGACCAAACCCCTCGTTCCTTCCTAAAGTGGCTTTCGTGTCTAACATAAATCAGTCCATTGAGCTGCCTGTTTTCTTCCCCCACTTTTCTAACAAGGCAGAATTTAGATTTCACCAACTGGATGTACATAGACAATTACGCTTCTATCTACACTGAACAAAAGATATCCAGAAGTCTGACCAACTTTTTGTCTCCTTTTCGGAAAACCGAATGGGTTCCCCGGTATCCAAGGTCACACTGTCTAGATGGATAGCTAGTTGTATCTCTTTCATCTATCACGCAGGAGGTAAAGATCTACCATTTCCGGTCAAAGCTCATTCTACTCGGGCTGTTTCCACATCCACAGCCTACCAAGCCAGATTGTCAATGGATGATATATGTGCTGCAGCTTCTCCTCACACATTTGTTTCTCATTACAAATTGGACGTGGTCTCCAGGGGCAGGTCTTCTTTTGGCTCCACAGTTCTCTGGAGTATTTTCCTATGAGCCACACAGGATGTAGGTGCTAGGGACGCTGTCCCACGGGTAAGAATGTAGGTGAGATAGGACTACATAACATCAAGAAGTTTTGTACTCACCATAACGTTCAATGTATGTAGTCCATATCGCCTCACATTCTTACTTACCCTCCCACCTTCCCCCTTCCTGGAGGATTTGGAGGTTAGGTTGTCATCTACAGAGTTCCCTTGCTTAGCTTATTCTTTATATGAATGTGATGTGTGCATGGAGTACAAATGAGTTTTGCAGCAAACTAGATCTGGGGATATGGAGCAGTGCACCATGGGATACCTGCTTAGCCCAGCCAGTGAGAGACTTTGAGCTAGTAAAATTGGCCGAGTCAGAGCTGATATTCGGCTCCGAACCCATGGGTAAGAATGTGAGGCGAGATGGACTACATGCATCGAACGTTATGGTGAGTACACAACTTCTTGTTTTGCTTATATTTCAAAATATTGTTGATATTTCTTGAAAATATAGTTAGTTAGTTAGTTAGATAAGCTCTTAGAGCTTATACTGTAGTTTCCTTTTCCCTTGTGTGCCTTTTCTTACTTATATAGTTGGCCTCATTTTTTATTAGGCCTATTTACCTTTCTGACTAAAACTTGTTTAATAAGTGATCTTCTGTCAACTTTTTTGCTTAGTTAATGAATTGTGTGCTTAGTTAGTGACCTTTGTCACAGCTTTAGACTAACTTTAGTAGTGTACAGTTTAGTAATTTGTTACTGTTCATATTATCTGCGTAAATAAATAGTGTGTGTGTGTGTGTGTGTGTGTGTGTGTGTGTGTGATTTTCTTAGCCTTAGTTTAAGGGCTTGTGTGATTATATTTAGCCTGTTTTTTATTAGAAGGCTTATTTACATATCTGCTTATTGTTAGCCTTAGTTTGAAGGGCTTGTGTGCTTGTATTTATCCTGTTTTTATTAGAAAGCTAATTCATATTTGTTGTTGTTGGGTGTGTCCATTTTTTCTGTCATGGCTGATGACAGGACAAACACCCTACGTCAGGGTTTAAAAAATGCCCTAAATGTGGGCAGAAGATGTCTGTTACTGACAGCCATGTCAATTGTGTCTACTGCTTAGGTGCCTTGCACTTACAGGAAACATGTTCCATATGCCATTCCTTTTCTTCTTGGGTTCTCCAAGAGAGAAAGAGGAAACTTATTGACAGGGTTTTTTTGAAACCTTCTTTCCAGGAGGCCTTGAGTGACCAGGATGGATCTAGTATGTCCTCAAAGTCTTCCAAGACTTCTGTGGATTCAAAAAAGTCTGTGACATTGGCTCCACCAGTCTCGGAGCTGACTGTCTTTTCTTTTTGGAGCTGGTCCCCAGTTTTGGAAACAGTATCCAAATGCCAAAATCTCCTCTACTTTAGTCGGTACCTTCGATCCATTCATCTCGATCTTCTGTTAGCCTTTCAGATTTGGATGTTGGTCGGGTGGTGCAGAAGCTTTTACAGGCACTGGCCTTTGCAAAATTGTTATCGGTTCTGACCCAGGTGGCTTCGGAGCCGAAGACCCTCATGACAGCCATAGCTCTTCCTCCTCGAGCCATACCGGTCCTTCCGAGCCAGAGGAGTTGGACTTGCTGATTGTGGAGCCTTAAGAGCTGATGCCTGCTTCAGTGTCTTCGTCTCCATTCACTCTGATGTCCTTGGCACTGATCAAGGACTGTAGGAGCCGACACTCTCTGGTCGGGTCCAGGGAGGATAGTCGAACCAACTTGTCGGTTCTGACTCTGCCTCTCGAGGCTTTGGCTCAGATGAGCTTGGTTCCTACCTTGGGTTTAGAGCCCACTGTCCCAGTGCCAAGGGTATCAATGGTTTCCTCTGATCCGTTGGTCCCTTCGCATCAGAGCAGGGGTGCCTTCGAAGCCATGAGGAGAGCTATGTCTCCTAAGACATCCTCAACCTCAGGTCTGGCTTCTTCATCCCCTAAAGTGCCTGTGTCTGCTTCTGCTTCACATATCCTGGCAAAGAGCAGAGACCCAGAGCCTCAGGAAGCCCTATTGGGTGGCCCATGCTCTTCCGAGACCTCACCAGAAGCTCCCGCTGATGAGGTTCCCAGGAAGAGAGTGTATAAGAGGCAACATTTAGACTCCCCTCAGGAGTCTCTAACATCTGATACTGACTTGGATGAATCAGAAGGGTCCCCACGGTCCCCCTCTGAGGATATCTCATTTGCAGAGATAATTGAAATCCTTAGGCAGAGGGGTGACTGGCAGTCCACCAACCCTACTGAACATGAGTCGGTTCTCCTGAAGGCTTTTGGGTCTCAGCCCTCCACCTCTTGGGTGTCTCCGCCCTTCAATGAGCTGATGCAGCTGGTCTCACGAAGGGTGTGGGAGTCTCCGGACACCATGGAGCCTGTCCCTAGGAGGCCTTATAAGTTCATATCTGCCCCCAAGATAAATCCTTCTTAACCAATGCTGTGCCAGTTGATGCCATGGTGCTGGTGGCAGCCACCAAAAAGGAAATGTCTGAAACTTCCTCGTCTAGCTATCCTCCTAACAGAGACTTCAGGATCATGGATAGATATGGGAAGCGCATGTTTAGTTCAGCCACTTTTGCACTCCGTTCGCTTAACTATTTAACCCATTTCACGAGACTACAAAGAGATCTCCTTAAAGAGCTGGAAGATACTCTTCAGGGTACAGTAGCTGTAGGAGCTACAGACAAATTTGCCTCCCAGCTTGCTACCCCTCAGTTCCATTGTTAACTCGTCCATGCACCTCATCTCATATGCAGCTGATGGAACAAGCAGGGCAGCGGGTACAGGAGTTGCTCTTGGGAGACACTCCTGGATGCACTTGTGTTCCTTCATGGAACCCTTCAAGTCATCCTTTGTGAATACCCCTTTTGATGGCTCGTCCCTTTTCGGGCCCAAAGTTAAGGAAACTTTGACCAGGTGTGAGCAGGAGGGAAAGACTGTGTCTGCTGTCGGAGTCCATTTTTCCACTCCTACCAGACCTTAACCCAAGGTCAAAGGGGAGGCAAAATGTGGTTCCGAAAAGCCCAAGGAGCCTTTCAGGACACTCGTGGTGAACTCCCCTCCAGAGGCAGAGGAGGGGGCTATAATGGAAGATGCCACCCTCGCGGCAGAGGGGGTCCACAAAACCAGGGTGACAGAGATCACTTCTTTGGGAAGCCCTACCAGTTCTCCTGAAAGGAGGCCCGGCTGTCCTGTTCTGGAGGCAGTTGGGGGTCACTTATTTTTGTACCCAGACACCTGGCTCAAAATAACAAATGACAACTGGGTACAAAGTATCATTTCCAGATGATACATCATTCCATTTGGACACCCCTTCCTCCAACAAGAAAAATCCTGGATGTTCCACCCAGTTACAGGGAACAAGCAACAGTAGAGGTCCAAATGTTGCTAAGAAAAAGAGTCATCCAACCAGTCCCAGCAGACCAGACAGGATCTAGAACTTACTCAAGATTCTTTTTAGTGCCAAAAAAGACAGGGGACTGGAGACCTATATTGGACCTAGCAGACTAAACATATCTGTCAAGAAAGAGAAGTTTTGGATGGTCATGCTTCAGTCGATACTTCTCTTCTTAGGGGAAGACAATTGGATGTGCTCGATAGATCTCCAGGATGCATACTACCACATAAAAATGGCCAGGCCATCCAGGGATCATCTGCGCTTCTGGCTGGGAGCCAATCATTACCAGTTTCAAGCCCTGCCCTTTGATCTCACTACAGCCCCCAGAGTGTTCACCAAATGCATGGCAGTGGTCACGGCTCACCTGCGATGTTTAGGATTCTAGGTGATTCAGTACCTAGATGATTGGCTCCTCACTGCCACCACCAGGCATCAACTCATTCAGGCCAGGGAATCCACTCTGTCACTCTGCAGCCAGCTGGGCATTACAATAAATTCAGAAAAATCTGCCTTGTCACCATTGCAGCATATCGTCTTTATCAGAGCAGAACTGGACACCACCACCACCAGGCTAAGACTTCCAGCAGAAAGAGTCTTACTACTTCATCAGCAGGTCTGCATTTTAATATCCAAAAATAAGGCTCCAGCATCAGAAGTCTTAAAATTGTTAGGTATGATGGCAGCAGCAATTCTGGCCATACCACTGGATCGTATGCACATGCAGATACTGCAATGGCTGTTGTTCTCTCAATGGTCTTACCAAGAGTTCCCCATGTCTCACCTGATAATGATCACAAACTCCTGCAAAAAGGATCTTCAGTGGTGATTGACCTCACTTCATGTCACAATAGGATGTCCATTTGTTTTACCCCCACCAGTGGCTACAGTAACTGTGGATGCTTCCCTGATAGGGGGGGGGGCATTTTCAGGGAAGAACAGCCCAAGGCACATGGACCAATCAAGAGACACATCTGCATATCAATGTGTTAGAGATGAGAGCAGTACTTTTGGCATTGCAGTACTTCCAGGACTCTCTCCCTCTGGGTACAATTGCCATTCAGACAGACAACAAGTCAGTGGTCTGGTACTTGAACAAACAAGGATGAACTAGGTCATACCCCCTTTGTCGCAAGGCCCTAAGAGTATGGCAGTGGGCTATATCCACCCAGCACTTTCTGTTAGCAATGCACATCCCAGGGAAATCCAATATGATAGTAGTCAAGCTGAGCAGAGCAATTTTGTTGCCCCATGAGTGGTCCATCAAGACAGAAATAATGGACAGGATATTCTGCAGGTGGGACCAGCCTTGCTGCGGCCTCTTTGCCAGTCACATGAACATGAAATGCAGAAGCTACTTTGCCCTGATTCCCCCTCTGGGAGAAGTCCCAAGGGACGCACTTGTTCACGATTGGCCTCGGGTCTCCTTTATGCATTCCCACCCATCCCGTTGCCCAAGGTATTACAGAAAGCAAAAGCCCTGGGAAGGACCATCATTCTAATAGCTCCTCATTGGCCTCATCAGATTTGGTTCCCCTTCCTTCGACTTCAACTTTTGGAGGACCCCTGGATTCTGGACCTGGTTCCGCACCTTCTGACACACTCATTGGGAGAACTTCATCCCTCTCTGCAGTCCCTGAAGCTGACAGCTTGGCTGCTTCAATTCCCATCATAGCCAAGTTCCATAACCTTTCCAATGAGACAAAGCAAATTCTCTTATCCTCTCATAAATCCTCTATGAGGAAGCTATAACTGAGCAAATGGAAAAAAATTTCTATACGGGCCTCTAAAAACAACATTGATCCTTACCAAGCCCCTATGGCCTCTATACTAGAATTCTTGACCACAATATCCAATAAAGGAGCTGCAGCAGCAACAGTCCATGTTCAATTTGCTGCCATTTCTTACTTTCATCTTGGATTTGAAGGATTGAATATTATGTTACACAAATTATCCAAAGCCTTTCTCAAAAGGACCTTTCATATCAGACCACCTGTGAAATCTCCCTATTCCCCATGGAATCAAAATTTTATGCTTTCCCATATTATTCTTCCTCCATTTGAACCAGCTTCCTCATGTGACCTCAAATTTTTGTCATGGAAAACTATCATCTAATGTTGTAAATCTTTGTTTATTCATTACCATTAGGACCTCATTTCCATCTTTGGGACCGATACGACTGTTTTCAAGCTTGCGCCAGCCAAAAACTCTCAGCTAAGACCTACCCATAATGCCCCTCTCCTAGTTACTCCAGATCTCATTTGCTGTGTTTCTAGTCAAACGTGCTAGCCATTTCTCTCAAAGCTAAGTAGAAATTTGTTAATTTTAAGACAGTTTCTCTTCAAAATTATTTAGTTTTTAGTCAAGTTAGCCCTTTGTCACTGTTGCCTATAACCTAGGCCTATTTCCTACCCTTTTCCTTAATAATTACATTTTTTACCTTTATTGGTACTGTCCCTCTCTCCTGTCTTTGACAGGCCTTTTCTTTTTACTAGTGGTCTTTTTTAAAATAACATCATTGGTATTTACTCCCTTAATTTTTCTATAGGATAGCCTTGTTGCCTTACTATGTCAGACAAAGCTAAGTTGGGATTTAAACAGTGTGACAAGTGTGGACGTAAGATGCCTAACTCAGATACACATGTTCATTGTGTCTACTGTTTGGGCGTGGATCATGTTAAAGCTGACTGTGACATTTGTGCTAGTTTTAGTAATTGTACACTAGCAGAACGTAAAAATAAACTTATCTTAAAAGGATTACTCAAGACACCTTTTTCAGAGGCTCTATCTGGGTTGGAGGTCTCACCCCCTCCAAAGACCAAAAAACATAAGAAAAAACAGATTACTCAAGACACCTTTTTTGGAGGCTCTATCTGTGTCGGAGGTCTCACCCCCTCCAAAGACCAAAATAACATAAGGAAAAATGGATTACTCAAGACACCTTTTTCAGAGGCTCTATCTGGGTTGGAGGTCTCACCCACTCCAAAGACCAAAAAACATAAGGAAAAACGGATTACTCAAGACACCTTTTTCAGAGGCTCTATCTGGGTCGGAGGTCTCACCCCCTCCAAAGACCAAAAAACATAAGAAAAAACAGATTACTCAAGACACCTTTTTTGGAGGCTCTATCTGTGTCGGAGGTCTCACCCCCTCCAAAGACCAAAAAACATAAGGAAAAATGGATTACTCAAGACACCTTTTTCAGATGCTCTATCTTGGTCAGAGGTCTCACCCCCTCCAAAAACCAAAAAACATAAGGACAAATGGAGTCACTCGGTTTTTGCATCTCCATCAGTTACAAAACCAAGTTGGCTCAGTGCTTTGCCAAAACCCTCGGCACAGACCTCTTCGGCACCAGGCACTGTGTCTTCTCCCTCGGTGCCGTCCATGATATTCACCCATATTTTGGTTCCGACTTCGGCACCACTGACTTCAGTGCCGTCCTTGGATCTGACATTGTCTCCGATGATTGTACCTGCTTCGGCACCATCCCCAACCATGGTGCCAACAGTTTCTTCACCTCCATCAGCTCCAAAACCTGAATACCTGCCAAGGACAAGATACTTCCACTCTGGTGCATACTGTCTCAGTTTCGACAGCAGTGTTTTCCCTATCAGCACTGTCTACCCTTGCTGCATCAGCTCCGGTAGAACTGATGCTCTCCCGAAGCAGTGCTTGGACCATCCGTACCTTGGTACCTAGCTCAGTGCCTATTTTCTCACTGGCACCACCTATGTCCATGGCTCCAATGGCTTCCATTTCTCTCAGGGCTCCTCACCTGGAGGTGGGCTTCTCACAGTGAGGTGTGACCTTGGTTCTGAGGTTGTCCCTCCCTGTGCCAGACTCCCATCCCACCTCAGGTGGGTCTGCTGTACAGGTAGTGGACTTGCAGTCAGCAGCAATGACATCAGTATCAGAACCCTCCCCTAGCATGCACCTCTCCCAACCCTCTATTTTGGGACCCAGGCACGGGAGTCACAAGAACCCTCTTTGAAGGGAACCCCTTCTCTGGAGTCCTCCTCAGAAGATTGCACTGGGGAGCCACCCCAGATGAAATGGTGCAAGAGGAAGCACCTTGTCTCACCGGAGGAATCTATCACCGAAGACACTGATTGTGATGAGGGGGAAGGGTCCCCACGGTCTTCCCCAGATGACATCTCATTTGGAGACAGTCTCAAAAATCCTGAAGCAGCGGGGAGACTGGAAGTCCTATAACCCTTCTTCTGAGGAATCTGTGTTCCTGCAGGCCTTCCATGCCCAGCCATCTACTTCCTGGGTGACTCCACTGGAAGATAGCCTTGTTAAACTCATTGTGCAGCATGCCTGGAAGGCCCCAGATTATGTAAAACCTGTCCCTTAGAGGCCAGACAAAAATGTTTTTCTACAGCTGAAGACCAGCCCCACTGGTCCTAGCAGTTGACAGTTAATTTTATGGTCATGGCGGCAGCCACCAAGTGGGAACTGGCAGAAGATAGTTCCACCATTTATCCTCCAAACAGAGAGTCCCGGACCATGGACAGACTAGGGAAATGGACCTATGCTTCAGCGACATTCACCATTTGGTCGCTGTACTATCTGGCACACTTCACTTGCCTCCAAAGAGACCTACCTTCTGAAATGTCTCCCTCTTTTGTGGGGTACTGCCTAATGAAGTGCATGATACTGTCGCCTCACAGCTAGCTACCCTTGAATCCATCTCAAACTCCTCTATGTATGTGATATCTCACTCCAGTGAGGCGGCAGCTCGAGCTGCCGCATCAGGCGTTTTCATGAGACATAATGCTTGGATGCGGTCATGTGACTTTGCAGACCCCTTTAAATCTTCCTTCATCAATGCACCTGTTGACAAATCTGCACTTTTTGGACCCAATGTACGAGACACACTTACACGTAGTGAGAAAGACGGAAGGGCCTTGTCTGCTGTGGGCATATGCCTTTCCAACCCCCAGAGGTCCTACTCCAGGAACCAAGGGGAGGAAATATGTGGTTCAAGAAATCCCAAGGACCTTTTTGTGACACTCATGGTGAACAATCCCCCCGGGGCAGAGGGGGCAACTCATATGGAAGATGTCACTTTCGGGGTAGAGGGGGTCCACATAACCAGGGAGCTACAGATTCTTTCTCCAGCAGACCCTACCAGTGCTTCTGAGCAGCAGCGCAATTGCTTTCCTCTGGAAGCAGTCGGGGGTCGTTTTTCTGTGCATCTACCAGCCTGGCATCTGATTACTACCGATGTTTAGATGCAGAGAATAATATCCAGAGGCTACCAAATACCATTCGATTTAACTCCCATCCCCGATGTACCACCCAATCAGAGGGAATTAGCAGGCTTAGAAATAGAAAAGCTGCTAAGGAAAAGAGTCGCCCAACCATTATCACCAGACCAGACACGATCCAGGTTTTACTCGAGATTCCTTTTAGTGCCAAAAAAGACAGGGGACTGGAGACCAATCCTGGATCTCACCCTATTGAACAAATTTATCAAACTTCAAAATTTCCAGATTGTCACAATATAATCCATTCTTCCCTTCCTAGGGAGGGATAACTGGATGTGCTCTATAGACCTCCAGGACGCATACTACCACATAAAGATGGATCACTGCTCCCAGGGGTTTCTCCTCTCCAGGCTGGGAGCCAATCACTACCAGTTCAGGGCACTGCCATTCGGTCTCTCGACAGCCCCTCGAGTGTTCACCAAATGTATGGCAGTTGTGGTAGCTCATCTTCAACTACAAGGATTTCAGGTGTTTCCCTATCTAGATGATTGGCTCCTTACCGCTCCGACCAGGAATCTTCTTACACTCAAGGTCTCGCTCTCCATTTGGGGATTACAATCAACAAGGACAAATCTCAATGTCTCCAATGAAGACACTGGAATTCATTAGAGTGGTCTTCGACATAACATCCTGTCAAGCTTCTCTCCCCCCTCACAGGTTTTTGAACATAACACACCAAATCCAAGACCTTCTACCTATGTACCAGCATGTCTTGTACTGCAACTCTTAGGCTCCATGGCGGCTGCCATTACGTTGGTACCACTGGCGAGACTGCACATGAGAATCCTACAGCGGCTCCTTTCCGCACAATGGTCATTGCTAATTTACCCACACGACCACTTGATACGTCTTTCAAACTGCTGCAAGGAAGAAATGTTATAGTGGATGAACCCACAAATGAATCTTTGGTGTCGACTGTCCTGTTTTCCCCAGCCCACAGCCACGGTGACCACAGACGTTTCCCTGTTGGGAGGGGCATTTCCAGGGAAAGACTGTCCAAGGCATCTGGCCCCCCATGGAGGCCAATTTGCACATAAATGTCCTGGAACTGAGGGCAGTTCTCCTAGCATTGCAAGCGTTTCATGTGTCACTACCCTCTGAGACTATTGCAATTCAATCAGACATGTCAGTTGTCTGGTATATCAACAAGCAAGGTGGAACCAGGTCTTACCCCCTGTGTCAGGAAGTCAGGAAGATTTGACACTGGGTGACAGCTTCCAACAGCTTCCTTATAGCAACTCATATTTCCGGGAGTTCCAACCTTATTGCGGACAATCTGAGCAGGAACATCCTGATACCTCATGATTGGTCCCTCAACCCTGTAACAGTGGATCGGATCTTCCAATGTTGGGGCAAGCCTTGCTGCGACCTGTTTGCTTCCTCCCCTAAACTACAAATGCAGAAGCTACTTTGCCTTGATCCCCCCTCAGGGGGGAAACCACCAAGGGATGCTCTAACGCACGATTGGCCACCAAGTCTTCCCTATGGCCTCATCTGATTCACAGTCTGTGGATGCTGGATCATACCCAAGACCTGTTATCTCATCCTCAGGGACTGATTCATCCGAACCTGCACAGTCTCAAGTTCACAGTTTGGTTCCTTCACTTCCAGTGATTGCCAGGCTGCCTGACATCCCATCTCCTGTTCGTGAAATTCTTCTGGCTTCACACAAACCTTCCACTAGGAAAGTTTATTCTAGTAAATGGACTAGGTTCTCTATATGGGCCAAAGATCAGAACTTAGACCCTTTCTCTATGCCTATTCAAAAGATCCTACAATACCTGACTACTGTTTTTGCATGCAGGAGCCTCAGCTTTGACGATCACTGTACATTTAGCAGCTATCACCAATTTTCATAATGATCTTGATAATTTTTCAGTTATGTCACACCGCCTATGCAAGAACTTTTTGAAAGGAGTATTACATGTTAAACCTCCGGTCAAGCCTCCCTTAGAACCCTGGGACTTGATTTTGGTACTTCAGTCTCTCACAGGTTCTCCTTTCGAGCCTTTTGATTCATGTGATTATTAATTTTTGTCATGGAAAACCTTACTTCTAGTAGCACTTACCTCAGCAGGAAGAGTATTTGAACTGCATGCGTTGAGTGTCGAGTCCTTACTTGATCTTCCACACAGATAGGGTGTCCCTTCATACTGACTCTTCTTTCTTGCCCAAGGTCATTTCTGGCTTTTCCATTAATCAATCTATTGACCTGCTGGTTTTCTTCCCTCAGGATTCTAACAGTGGGGAGTATCTTTTGCACACCCTTGATGTGCATCAGCAGCTTCGTTGTTATTTTTGGACAGGACTAAACCTTTCAAGAAAACAGATCAATTGTTTGTGGCCTTTGCAGGACCCAGATTGGGTAAACCTGTTTCCAAAGTGACTTTATCCTCCTGGCTTAGAAACGTCATTACCTTTATCTACCAACAGAATAAGCTATCCTTACCTTCCAGAATAAAGGCTCATTCTACCAGATCTATGGCTACTTCTATAGAATTTCATTCCACAGCCTCTATGGATGATATCTGCACAGTAGCCACTTGGACAAGACCTCATACCTTTATATCTCATTACAAATTGGATTGTGCCTCCAGAGGACGGGCATCTTTTGGCTCTATGGTGCTTAGGAATATCCTTCCTTAGGGCCACCCAGGACTCAAGTAGCTGGGGACTCTGTCCTAATGGTAATGAATAAACAAAGATTTACAACATCAGATAAAGAAGTTATGTCTTACCATAATGTTCCATCTGTGTTGTAGATCTTTGTTCATTAATTACTTCCCATTCTCCTTTCCCCTGCCTGGACTCCTGGTGGACTTTAAGAACTCCTGGTTAGGGTATTGGTTCAGACAGAGCCTCCTACTATTTTTTTTCTATTACTACATCTATTATGTAAGGGTAGGCAAACTCAATCTGAAGTAACTAGGAGAGGGGCATTATGGGTAGGTCTTAGCTGAGAGTTTTTGGCTGGTGCGAGCTTGGAAATGGCCATATCGGTTCCGAGGATGGAACCGAGGTCCTAATGGTAATGAATGAACAAAGATCTGTAACACAGATGGAATGTTATGGTAAGACATAACTTCTTTTTTTAGTGGCTATTACTTCTGCCTGCAGAGTGTCTGAGCTTCAGGCCTTGTCCATTAAACCTCCTTACTTGATCTTCCATGCTGACAGGGTCTTACTTCACCTAAGGTTCGCACTGAAACTAATGTCAACCAAATTATTGATTTGCCAGTTTTCTTCCACAATCACTCCAACAATTTAGAGTACATGTTGCACAAACTTGATGTTCATAGACAGCTCAGATTTTATTTGGCTAGAACAAAAGATTTCAGGAAATCAAATCAGCTTTTTGTTTCCTTTTCAGACTCCAGGAAAGGTATGCCAGTGGCTAAAACAACTCTGTCTAAATGGTTATCTGATTGTATCACCTTTGCTTATTCAGCTGCCAATATGCCCTTACAGCACAAAATTACAGCTCACTCAACCAGTGCAGTTTCTACATCTTCTGCTTTTTCTGCCAGACTTTTTATTGATAACATTTATGCAGCAGCCACTTGGTCGAAACCTCATACCTATATCACTCATTACAAAGTTGTCAGGGCCTCCAGGGACAGGGCCTCCTATGGATCCACGGTCCTGAAAAATATACTCCCGTGAGCTATCCGAGGTAGATGGTGCTTGGGACGCTACCCATCAGTAAGAATGAATGGTGAGATAGAACAACTTCACATAAAGAATTTATGTACTTACCATAACGTTCCATGTGAGTTGTTCATCTCACCTTCATTCTTACGTCCCTCATGCCTACCCTCTCCTGGGCTTTCAGAAGACTGAGATGCTAGATCCTTCCTGGTCACTCATCCCTTCTTTACTTTCTCTCTTATGGAGTTCTAGAATGACATATGGTATTATTATAATGTATATTATTATACACAGCAAACAAGATCTGAAGTAACTTTAGGTGCATCATGGGATGGGGACTTGGCCTCGTGCTACTTGAAATCCTCGAGCTTTGTAGTAGGCCAACTCAGAGCTGAGGGATCGACTCCGAACCCATTAGTAAGAATGAAGGTGAGATGAGCAACTCACATGGAACATTATGGTAAGTACATAACTTCTTTTTTCTTCTTGTGAAGAAAAATTGGGTCTATATCATAAAGACAAATGTTAAAAATAACAAACGCTCTTACATCAAAGTGTAAAAACCAACATCACAGAATGTCGATCGGACGGAACAGTGAATCTGATATTGTTAAGCCTCGTTCATTCCTTACGCATGGGTATCAGTTATGACCTCGGAACCAAGCCGGCCATTTTCCAGCTTCAAACTCTCAAGCTAAACTCTTACCCACAATCCCCCTCTCCCTGTAACCTCAGATTTCATTTGCCGCATTGCCATTCGGTCGTGTCAAGCTGCTTCTCTTGAGCTAAGTACAGTTATTTGTTGTTTAACAGCCATTTATATTACTTTTCTGTCAGAAAAGTTTATTTTTCGTTGTCTCTTACCCTATCGCATCTAGCAATCATACTTTCTTCAGGTTTCTCTTCTCTTTTCTCTACCTTTTTACTGCAAGGTATTCTCAAATTACCATCGTTGGTAATCCTTCCCTTTTTCTTATACCTTCGGGTATTCTTTTCTACCATTGCTGGTACCTTTTTCTGCTTTCTAATTTAGCTATTATGGCAGATAAGAAAGGTAGTCCGGGGTTTAAACGGTGTTCTGATTGTGGACACAAACTTCCTACGTCTGATGCACATTCTTTGTGCGTTTATTGTTTGGGGCATCCCACTTGTCTGTTGACCCGCCCTGTACTATTTGTGAGAACTTTTCGAATAGAACCTCGTTGGAAAGGAAAAACAAGCTGTTACTGAAGTGACTTCTTAAATCTTCCTTTTCAGAGGCTATTTCAGGGTTGGAGGCCTCAACCCCTCCTAGAGCCCATAAGAAAATCTTGGATGTTCCTACCAAGGCTAAATCTTTGTCTTCATCCCTGGCTGGGGACTCCCGCCAACTAAAACCTAAAAAGGCTAAAGTTTTGGCTCCGGAGCTCACTCATTCAGCCCCAGTGCTTTCGTGCCTAGATCTTCGGCACCAAGGCCTTCGGCTCCATTAGTGATCTCGGCTCTGTCTTCTCCTGCAGCCTTCACTATATCAGCAATGAGGGGCTCCTCGGTTCAGACTATTACCACTGTATCGGCACCGACCGTTCAGTTGACGCAGACCTTGACCACATCGGCTCCAACATCTTACTCAGAACCGATGCCTTTATTGTTGACTCCAGTTTTGTCGGTTCCATCTTCGGTACTGACAACCACTTCGGCACCGATCCCTGTATCGGTGCAGACCATGACCTTGGCACCGATGGCTTATTCAGTGCAGACACCCGTAGTCCAGTCTCTCTTGGCACCGTTGTCCTCGGTGTGGACTGGTGAGATGGGCACCGAGTTTGCCTCTTCTGTGGACAGGCCTGTTTCTCCCTCAGTCTTCGTGAGGTTCACTAAAAGCCTTTCCGAACATGATGTGTTGCATCTTGTGGATGAGGTGCTCTTGGCCAGAGGTATCCCACCCCCAGGAACTATCCTTCCTTGGGAGGTGATCACACGTCTCCAAAGACCCCTTCTTATTCTCCTCCTTCATTGCCTTTGAAGTCCATGGATATAGCACAGTCTTCCCCTTCTGTGGTTTCCTTTATTGATCTCACTAAGGAACCACAGTTGCCTTTGTGGCAGGAAAGTTCTGCTATGACCCAGGATGTCAGTTGTGACATGCATAGTTTGCTGCTCCACAGCCATCCAAGGACTCCGGGTCGGCAGGCTGAGCCACTTAGGGGAGAGGTGACCCCTGTCCTAGACATTCACTCCTCTTCAGGTGGACCAGCCTTCCAACTGATGGAGAAGGCTTTCACTGCTGCTGGCAATACTGGACTTTCTATCCCTCCACCCTCCTTTTGTACACTGGTTTCACAAGTCGCACCAAGCGGACACCGGGTGCAAGGGCCTCAGGACATATTCCCACAAAAAAACCCTTTTCCGCTGTCTTCCGCAGCTTCTCCCACTGAAGAAGTCTACCGGAAAAGTTTGAGTAAGAGGAAGCACATGGACTCCACAGAAGAGTTCCTCACTGGAGACGCAGATTTTGATGAGGGGAAAGGATTCCCTCTGTCACCCTCTGAGGTATCCTTTGGTGATATCCTCGAAATCCTGAAACAGAGAGGTGACTGGCAGTCCTCTAATCTGACCTCTGAGGAATCTGTGTTCCTGCAGGCCTTTCGCACCCAACCCCCTACCTCCTGGGTTACTTCACCTGCCGATGAACTTATCCGGCTTATCGTGCAGTGTGCTTGGAAGGCTCCTAACACCGTTGAAGCTATTCCCTGGAGGCCAGATAAGATTTTGTCCCCTCCTGCTACGGATCCCCATTGGTCAAAAGGTTTTCTTGTGGATGCTTTGGTGGTGGCGGCCACAACAAAAAAAGATCTGGTAGAATAAGAAAGCCAGACTGTCCATCCGCCTAACAAAGAGTCCCGGGCCCTGGACAGGATAGGGAAGCACACCTTTGCATCAGTGACCTTTACCATCAGGTCCCTGAATTATATGGCACATTTACCAGGCTTCAAAGGGATCTGATTTCTGAGCTTTCTGAAACCTTGGCTGGTACCGTGTCTGATGAGGTCCGTGACAAAGTGGCCTCTCAGCTGGCCACCATTGAGTCAATATCTAACTCCTCTATGCAACTGATATCTCACATATCAGAAGGAGCAGCTAAAGCAGCAGGTTCAGCTGTGGTCTTGAGACAACATGCCTGGATGCGCTTGTGCAATTTCATGGAACCATTTAAGGTTTCCTTTCTTAACGCTCCCATTGAGGCCTCCTCGTTGTTTGGATCCAAAGTTAAAAGCACACTGGCCAAATGTGAACAGGACGGTAAGACCCTTTCTGTCATAGGTGCCCGTTATTCTTCCCCTCAATGTGCTTTCTCCCGAAACCAAAAGAGTGGGAAGATGTGGTTCAAGAAATCTCAGGGTCCTTTCCGTGACACACAGGCCGAGTTCTTTCCTAGAGGCAGAGGGGCAAACTCACAGGGAAGATGCTCCTTTTGGGGCAGAGGGGGTCCACATAACCAGGGTTCCAGGGATTCTTTCCCTTGCCAATCCTACCAGCACTCCTGAGGAGTGGCCCAACTCCTTTCTTCTGGAGGTGGTTGGGGGACGTTTCTCCTTGTACCCTTCTGCCTGGCTAACCATCACCAATGATTCTTGGGTACAAAGAATTATAACCAGAGGTTATCATATCCCCTTCGATCTTTGTCCTGTCTCTTCAAAAAACCTTCTCGACGTTCCACCCAGTCAAAGGGAAGAAGCAGCACTAGAGATAGAAAAGCTGCTAAGAAAGAGAGTCGTCCAAATAGTTCCTCCAGTCCAGATAGGATCCGGATTCTACTCAAGACTATTTTTGGTGCCAAAGAAAACCGGGGACTGGAGACCAATTTTGGATCTCAGTGCATTGAACAAGTTTGTGAGAGTACAAAAATTCCTTATGGTCACAATACAGTCTATCATCCCGCTTTTGGAAAAGGATGATTGGATATGCTCGATAGATCTTCAAGATGCGTACTACCACATAAAAGTGGACAGGCCATCAAAAAGATTTCTGCACTTCCGTGTGGGAGCCAGTCACTACCAGTTCAGAGTACTGCCCTTCGGACTCTCTACAGCCCCCAGATTGTTCACAAAGTGCATGGCAGTTGTCACAGCTCACTTGCGACTTCAAGGATTCCAGGTATTTCCATACCTAGACGACTGGCTCATTTCCACCCCCACCAGACATCTACTGGAAGAAGCCCTGGCATACTCTCTCCTCGCTGCACAAAGGCTAGGCATAACCATAAACTGGCAAAAATCCAATCTCACCCCATCTCAGTTGACAGAATTCATAGGGGTTATCTTGGACACAAAGAACTGCAGAGCTGCTATTCCAGAGCACAGAATTTTAAGGATAAAGCAACAACTGACTCCAATCCTTTCAAGGGAGAAATCCACGGCTCACTCAGTTCTGCAGCTGTTGGGTTCCATGGCAGCCTCCATCACCATTGTCCCCCTGACCAGGTTTCACATGAGGCTTCTACAATGGCTACTGCTCACCCAATGGTATCACTTTCAGCATCCTCTTTCAGCCATGATTCGAGTAACCCACAGGTGCAAACAGGATTTAAATTGGTGGATGACACACAATCTGTCACAATGATCTCACCCCTTCTTCCCCCAGCAACCCAAGGCCACAGTGACCACGGATGCCTCCCTGATGGGGTGGGGGGGCTATGTCAGGAACAGACAGTCCAAGGCACTTGGTCCGAACTGGAGGCCCATCTGCATATAAATGTTCTAGAGCTGAGGGCGGTGCTTCTGGCATTGCAAGCATTCCATCCCCTGCTGCTGTCTGGGACAATTGCAATTCAATCACACAACATGGCAGTGGTCTGGTACATCAACAAGCAAGGTGGAACCAAATCTTACCCCCTTTGTCGAGAGGCCATGAGGATATGGCAATGGGCGATAGCTACCAACTGTTTTCTTCGAGCAACGCACATTCCCGGGAGTTCCAACGTGATAGCAGACAGTCTCAGCAGGTGCATTCTTCAACCTCATGAGTAGTCCCTGAATCCCTTTATAGCAGCGGAGATCTTCCACCGCTGGTCTCGTCCTTGCTGTGACCTCTTTGCATCCCCGACCAACTACAAATGCAGCAATTACTTCGCCCTGATTCACCCTCCAGGACAGTCACCCAGGGACGCTCTAGTCCACGACTGGCCCTCGGGTCTTCTTTACGCATTCCCACCTTTTCCCCACATTCCCCAGTTTCTGAAGAAAGCCTGTCGGTTGAAGAGCAAGGTGATCCTCATAGCACCATATTGGCCTCAACAGATTTGGTTCCCCTTCCTTTGGCCTCACCTACTAGATCGACCAAGGATCCTCCATCTAACCCCGAAGTTGATCTCACATCCACAGAACCGGATTCATCCCAACTTAAACAGCCTGAAGCTCACGGCTTGGCTACTCCAATTCCCTTGATTGCCAGGCAGAATGATCTTTCTTTACCAGTACATGATATTCTCATTGCATCTCATAAGTCTTCCACTAGAATTACTTATCTGAGCAAGTGGAAAAGATTTACCTGTTGGCTGAAAGATAAACAAGTAGATCCCTTCTCAGCACCAGTGTCGATAATACTAGATTACCTGGCTGACTTTTTCCAATCGGGTCTTTCGGCCTCTACCATTAGAGTTCATTTGGCTGCACTTTCTAATTTTCATGAGGGTGTCCAAGATTCCTCTCTTATGTCCCACAAATTGTGCAAGACCTTCATAAAAGGTGTGAATCATCTGAAGCCACCTTTTAGAGAAACTATTCAGCCATGAGATTTATCATTAGTTCTACAAGCTCTGACAATGCCACCTTTCGAACCAGCCTCTTCTTGCGACCTCAAGCATTTGTCATGGAAAACCTTGTTTTTGGTCTGCCAGACGTATTTCTGAGCTTCAAGCTTTATGTATCAAGAGTCCATACTTGATTTTCCATAGAGACAGAGTCTCTCTGAGAACTAATCCATCTTTTCTGCCAAAAGTGATCGTCCATTAATTAAACCATTGAATTGCCAGTTTTCTTTCCCAATCCTTCAAACAGAGGAGAGTATTGCCTACATACCCTAGATATCCACAGGCAAATCCATTTTTACTTAAACAGGACTAGGTCCTTTTGTAAATCTGACCAGTTATTCTTGGCCTTTTCTGGACCTAGATTAGGATCTGCTGTTGCTAAAGTCACATTAGCTAGATTACACAACGTAATATCTCGTTGCCTACTACCATGAAAGCTCATTCAACAAGGTAGGTGGCAACATCTGCTGCCTTCCATGCCAGAGCTTCTTTACATGACATCTGTGCAGCTGCAACTTGGGCTATGCCTCATACCTTCATCAATCATTACAACTTGGATTTGGCATCCAAGGGTAGAGCATCTTTCGGTTCTATGGTGCTCAGGAATGTCCTTCCTTGAGAGCCTCCCAGGAATAGAGGTAGCTGGGGACTCTGTCCCATGTGTAAGGAATGAACGAGGATTAACAATACCAGATAAAGAAGTTATGTCTTACCATAACGTTCCATCTGTATTGTTGATCCTCGTTCAGTTATTACGACCCTCCCTCCTTCCCCCTCCTGTAGTTTCTAGTGGATCTCACCATCCGGTTCTCTTAGGTTATTTGACCAGAGGTAGCTTCTACCTTCTTTGACTTGCAAACTCAATCTGAGGTAACAGGGAGAGGGGGATTATGGGTAAGAGTTTAGCTTGAAAGTTTGAAGCTGACGCGAGCTTGGAAAATGGCCAGCTCAGTTCTGAGGTCGGAACCGATACTCATGCGCAATGACTGAACGAGGATCAGCAATACAGATGGAATGTTATGGTAAGACATAACTTCTTTTTTTTTCCCAGGGAAAAAAGTCGCTGGGCCATTGCCAGGATTTTGCCGTTTCCTCCACTGTGGTGCAATCTCTGAGTTGGTATATTTAAGTAGGGAGGGTGTGAGGGGGGTGAAGCCCCCCACTTTATTTTGTCTTTGTATTTGTTATTTTGTTTTTTTTTTTTTTGCTTTTTTGGAGCAGAGATTCGCTGTTCTGTGTCTTCAACATTCTGTGGTTTCGGTTTTTAGAGTGGGACGTAAGTGCATTCAGTGTTTTTAACATTCAAGTTCCTGACATAGACGAGAAAAATCTGCTTTAAATAACTTTGTTTCTTCTATTGCATACATCACTATGACTGCAAATTAAATACTGTCATTGAATCCCTTAGCAATGTCAGTATATTTCAAAAGGGGCTTACCCAGACCATTGATCACTGCCAAAGCCATGGTCTTAAACTAAATGCTAAAAAATGCATCATCATTCCCTTCAGTAAAAACAATGTTCCTGCTGATTATAAAATAAACAATAATACCCTAAGTACCAATTCAGTAGTGAGAGACCTTGGAACACAAGTTGACTGTGACCTCAACTTTGACCACCATGTGTCTACTGTGGTGAGGAAGGCATTCTACATCAAAGGCATCTCCTCAAGAGCAAAAGGGGTTATAACTGCCTTGTCCTCATCCCTTATCAGGCTTATTATTGATTATAATGCTTCTTTTGGTATGTACCATACCAGACACCTGCAGCAACTTGAGAGACCTCAGAGATTTCTAACTAAGAAAATTCAGGGTCTCCAGCACATTCCTTATACGGATAGACTGAAGCTGTTGTCACTGTACTCAGTAGCGTATAGACTACTTAGAGGCAACTTATGTCTGGTTTACAGAGCTATCTCTGACTCAAATCTAATGGAAATGCTGCACATCCATAAGTCAAATGGGACTAGAGTCACCCATTCAGGGACTTCAGTCTAGCCTGTGACATAAACAGGGACCTGCTGGAGAGACAGATACATCTCTCAGAGGTGGCCACTCCTCTGGAATAGGCTTCTAATCCATATCAAACAGAGCACCTCCACAACCCTGTTTAAGCGCAACCTGGACAACTGGATGAGAAACCATAAATTTCTGATGGGGATTGCCCCAGCTTCTGTCCTGGACATGGGTAGTCCTTGCTAGAAAAACCTTGGGCATAGATGATAGTATTATATTGGGATTTAACGGCTAGGCTTCTAAAGACCCTCAGGCAATAGCCTAGTAACATCCTATGAATCTATGAACTTATTTAAACTAACTAATCTGGCTGACTTGAAGTTCTTAAAATGGAAAACAGTTTTACAGGTTGCTCTAACCTCTGCAAGAAGGGTATCTGACTTGCAAGCTCTTATGGTGAGTCAACCCTATCTCATTTTCCGTAGGGACAAGGTTTGTTTGAGAAATAATCCTTCTTTTATGCCTAAAGTGGTATCTAAGTTTACTTTAAGTCAAACTGTCTATCTTCCTGTTTTCTTTCCTGAACCTAAAAATAAGGGAGAAAGAATATTCCATACCTTGGATGTCCACAGACAACTCAGGTACTATCTTGACAGAACTAAATCTTTTAGATATTTGGATAAGTTGTTCATTTCTTGCAAAGGGAAGAAGAAAGGACAATTTGTGTCAAAACAGACTATTTCCAAATGGTTGTCTAAGGCTATTACAATTTGTTATACTCCCCATAACAAAACTATTCTAGGCAGGGTCAAGGCCCACTCTACTAGATTCTTGGCTTAACCTATGACTTTTTAGAAAGGGTTGGATTCTAGAAGTGTTCTACAAACTGCTACATGGTTCTTCTTACATACGTTTACAATGCACTATAAGCTTGATTTCTTCACTATGTCCAAATCAAGCATTCTCCAGAGGCTCCTGGACTCTTCTCCTTCCATCTCCCAAATATAGTTAGTTAGGATAATCAACCCATATAGCTATGGCTACTGCAGCAGTGATCAGTTTGATGAACATAGTACAATTGTATAAGTTAAGCTTACTATAACAGTAGATGTTTGAATGATCACTGTTGCTGTATCCACTCCCTCCCCTATTCCCCTTTTTTTGTTGGTGTGTTCTTTATGGCAGGGTGTGGAAATTTATTTTTTGTTGTTCCTAACATTCTCCTTTTACAGCTCTGCCTCCCCTTCTCTGCTGCCAGGAAAGTTCTGAAGGGCTTCGTGCCCAAACTTGTCTTTTGTCAGCTCCACTCAAGATGGCTGATAGGCTGGGAGCATGGAAGGTGCCCTGAAGTTTTGGAAGCTGGTTGAACGTTATACCCTTGGCAGGATATAACTCATATGGCTAAGGCCACTGCAGCACCGATCATTCAAACATCTCCTGTTATGGAAAATTTAACTTACGCAACTATACTATCCAAACCTTAAATTAATAAATCCAATCCAAAATTAAATGAAGTAAGACAACAACAAGAAGGACATTTCTGTAAAAGATAGTCTCAGTTCCTGTTTACTGATACCTCACAAGCTGTCCCTTTGTTCTTCAGTGACTCAAATATTGTTCCAGAATTGGATAAACCTTGCTGCATCCTCACTGCATTCTCAATTAATATTAAGTGCAGGATCTACTCCAGTCCCCCAATTCATATGATGATGAGTTTTATCTAGAAACCAAAATAATAATAATAATAATAATTATTAAGAAAAATACAAGGCAAAGGTCTTTTTCATAGCCTGTTACTCACCTTGAAAGATTTGGTTTGAGATACTTTTACCTCATCTCCTAGAGAAACGTATGAGGTTGCTCACATACAAAATACTTCTTACTTAGTTACTTGGCAAGAATTATCTTGACATTCATACTCTCAGGCTTACTGTTTGGCTTCTTCTGTTACATTAGCCAAAAACATTCTTCTCAGGTTGGTTAGACTATCTCTTCCTCTCACAATGAATTCTAGAAAGACATAAAATATAAATTAACTTGCTTCTCTATCTGGACCACAGGCAAAGGACTCTTTCCCTTCTCTGCCATGTCCCTTCTATCCTGAATTATCTGTCTCTGAAATGTTTGATTCTGTACAAACATTCTTTGCTTGCAAAGCATTCCTCAGGCACACTTTACTTTCTATCCCTCCTTTATGACACCCCGTACCTCTCTGGTATTTATACTTTATGTTAGACAAGTTCGCTTACTTTATTTTGAACCTGCAGCTTTGACTAATGTCAAATACATCTTTTGTAAAACGTTATTTCTCACAGCAGTTGCTTTTGCCAGTAGAATATAAGAAAGGCGTGGTTTTTCTTTTGGTAACCTGTATTTGCCACACAAATCCCACTTTTATACTTAATGTGAAAAAAGAAACTAACCTTAGCCAGTCAATTCATCGTCCTTTGTTCTTCCCAAAGCATACTAACCAGGAAGAGTTATGTTGTGATGTTGTTAATCTTCTTTCCATTCATCACTGATGGGTTTGGTTCCGAGTCGGCCAATTACAAGCTCATGCCAGCCAAAAAACCTCTTGAGCTCAGTCTCTACCCAGAATGCCCTTCTCCCTCTTACCTCAGATCTCGTTTGCCACATAGCCGTAAAGCTGCGTTTCAGCCGAGCTCTCAGCTAAGTGAAATCTTTTTGATATTTGTGTAAAAATTTTTGGATATCTTCATATTTTACTAAATCTTTAGTATTGCTAGTGTCTTTTCTTTGGTCTAACCGCATTCTTTCCACTCTACCCATTGCTACAATTGGTAATCTTAAGTATCATTGTTGGTACTGCCTTTTCCCTTACCCTTGTGGCATTTCTTCAGTACCATAGCTGATATTGTCTTCTCTTGCTTAACCTGTTAGCTTTTATCTTTATTCAGGTGTTTCCCTTTCTTCTCTTCATACAGTGTGTTGTTAAATTGGTGTTTTTTTGTGATTTTCTTGTGATTTTTTGAACTGGCGACTTCATTATTGTTGAATTATACAGTTAGTTGTGGTGTCCTTTTCTATTAAGATGTTGGATAAGAAGGGTACCTCTGGCTTTAAGCATTGTACGTTTTGTAAGGCCAAGTTACCTAATAGTGATTCACATGATGACTGTGTATACTGTTTGGGAGTGGCCCACCTTTTGGTGCAGCCTCCATGTGATATCTGTCAAAGTATCAGCCAACGCACTCTTAATGAGTGCAAAAATAAACTCATTCTGAAGGGGTTACTCAAGTCTCCCTTCTCAGAGGCCATTTCTGCGATGGAGTTCTCAGCCCCTCCTTCTAAGGACAAAAAGAGATCCCATTCTGTTTCTTCTTTACCATCGGGTGATCAGAGCAATCCTGGGAAATCTAAGGTCTCCAGGTTATTGCTGGAGCATAAATCTGCCTCTTCGGCTCCACCTTCCTTGGCTCCGACCTTCTCAAAACCTTCAATGCCAACACCTATTTTGGCACAAGCCCTGCCTCCGGCACCAGTCATAGATCTTACTATGCCTATTTCAACTTTGGCACATGTAGCTACTTCAGCTTAGGGCACACATTTGACTTCGACTTCAGTTTCCATTTTGGAACTGACCATTTCAATTCCGAGTGCCACTTTGACACCGAGCATTGTACCGACCTCTCTGGATCTGACCCCCTTGCTTCTGGTCTCAAAACTAGAGACTTTGGTGCCAGCAGATCTTGCACCATGGACCTGATACTCTCCCTCCGTAGACCCATTTCTAGGCCAAGCGTATAGCCCATTTCTCGAACGTCCTGACTCCTCATCTGGAGTATCCACTAGATCTACCAGGAGCCTTTTGGAACATGATGTGGTGCATCTTGTGGACCAGCTGTTGGTAGCCATGGGGATTCCCTCACTTTCTAAAACCCATCCACTTGCTGGACTTGGGTTGCCTTATCCACGGACTCTATCTTACACTCCTCCTTCGACCATCTCGGTTCTGAAGCCATCTGGTCCAACATCCTTCTTGGAACCCATCACCTCGGCGCCTATGGTGTACCTCACTCTGGCTCCAAGTTTGTCCCTTTGGTCTTCGGTTCCCACCAAACTGGTCCTTCCTCAGTCTGGGTATTGGGGGACGGGTGCATTGGCCTGGGTACAGTGCCAACTTTCTCCTCGGTTCCCTCCTTGGCACCAATGACTGCGAACGTGCTGATCTTGCTTGAGGCTCTACACGTGGGGGTGGGTCTGTCATAGTGAGGTGTGACCCCGGTCCTGAGGTTGTCTTTCTTGGTTTTGGGCTCCCATCCCTCTTCAGGTGGGTCTGCCTTCCACACGATGGAGAGGGCTTTTGTTTCTGGTAGCACTCCCATGATGTCGGAACCCCAGTTTTCGCTCTCTAAGCTGCAGCTGTCACAGACTACCCCCCCGGGACACTGGGCAGAGAAGCCACAGGACACCCCTGTTCAGGGTACCCACTCTTCTGAGTCCTTCTCAGAGACCCCCACTGAGGAGCCCCCCAAAAAAAAACATGCAAGAGGAAGTACGTGGACTCACCTGAGGAGTTCTTAATGGAAGACATGGATTGCGATGATGTTGAAGTGTCCCCATGGTCACCTCCTGATGACATCCTGGAGTTGTTAAAGCAGAGAAGTGACTGGAAGCCCCCCAACCCTTCATCTGAGGAGTCTATGTTCCTGCAGGCTTTTCGTGCCCAGCCGTCTACCTCTTGGGTGACCCTGCCTGCCAACGAGCTTATCCAGCTCATCTTGCAGTGTGCGTGGAAGAACCCTGATTCCATTTAGGCGATCCTCTGGAGTCCAGATAAAATTCTGTCCCCTCCTGCTGAGAATCCGCACTGGTCCAAAGGGTTACCAGTTGATGCTATGTTGGTGGTGGTGGCCATGAAAAAGGAAATGGCTGAGGAAAGTCCCACTGTCCACCTGCCCAACAGGGAGTCTCGGGTGATGGACAGACTTGGGAAGCATGTTTTTGTATCAGGAACCTTTGCTATATGCTCCCTGAATTATTTGGCACACTTTACGAGTCTCCAGAGGGATTTGATCTCTGAACTTTCTGGGACACTTGCAGGACAGTTGTCTGACAAGGTCAGGCACAAAGTGGTCTTGCAGCTAACAACCCTGGAATCAATCTCCAACTCGTCCATGAGGTTGCTCTCACACGTGACCAAAGGGGTGGCTAGAGCAGTGGGTTCGGGCATTGTTATGAGACGTCATGCCTGGATGCGCATCTGTGACTTTGTGAACCCCTTCAAGTCTTCCTTTCTGAATGCTCCCATTGAAGCTTCATCCCTCTTTGTCTCCAAAGTGAAGGACATGCTAGCTGGGTATGAGCAAGATGGAAAAACCCTGTCTGCCATAGCCCTATGGTTTTCTAACCCTCAACGTACCTTCTCCAGGAATCAGAGGAGTGGGAAATTGTGGCATAAGAAATCTCAGGGTCCTTTCTGTGCTGCACGTGGTGATGATACTCCCAGAATCAGAGGGGGTAACAGCTCTGGAAGACACCCTTATAGAGGCAGAGGGGGTCCAGGGACTCCTTCTCTGGACAGCCTTATCAGCGCTACTGAGGGGGCGGCTCGATTGCTTACCTCTGGAAGCAGTTGGGGGTCATTTCTCTCTGCACCAAGCTGCCTGACACTCTTATCACCACTGATCATTGGGTGCAGAATATTATAACCAGAAGTTCCACCATTCCCCTTTCTTGTCAGCCAAAATTTCCAAGAAAACTTCCCAACATTCCACCCAGTCAAAGGGAAGAAGCAGCTTCAGAGAATATAAAACTGTCTCAAAAAAGAATCATCCAACCACTCCCACCAGACCAGCGTGGATCCGGATTTTACTCGAGATTCTTTTTGGTGCCAAAAAAGACAGGGGACTGGAGACCCATTTTGGATCTCAGCAACTTAAACAAGCCTGTCACCCACACCAAATTCTGGATGGTCACCGTTCAGTCCATCCTTCCCTTTTTAAGAGAAGGCAATTGGATGTGCTCTATAGATCTCTGGGATGCATATTCACTTCTGGCTAGGAGCCAGTCATTACCATTTCCATGCCCTGCCATTCGGTCTCGCTACAGCCCCCAGAGTGTTCAAGAAATGCTTGGCAGGGGTAACAGCTCACTTGAGACTAAAAGGATTCCAGGTGTTTCCATATCTAGATGACTGTTTCCTTACTGTCCCCATCAAGCATCTTTTGGTAACTGCACTACAACATACTCACTCTGGCAAAATTGTTGGGAATAATGATACATTGGGAGAAATCAAATCTTATCCACAGACAACAAATAGAGTTCATTGGAGCAGTGTTCAGTACTCAGTCCTGTCTGGTATCACTCCCTCTTCACAGACTCCATCGACTGAGCTTCAAATCTGAGTGACTCTTTCTCAAACATCAGCCTCTGCAAGAGAAGTTCTCCAAGCTCTAGGTTCTATGGCTGCATCAATTACAATAGTGCCTCTAGCAAAGTTACATATGCGAATTCTGCAGTGGCTCCTTCTGTGTCAATGGTTCCCAAACTGTCATCCCCTGAATTACAAGATTCAAATAACAACCAACTCCTGCAAGCAGGACCTGCTTTGGTGGCTGAGGCCAGATGTAGATCTTTGATGCCACCCATTTCAACCCTCCCAGCCATTGTGACCACGGATGCTTCCCTGATTGGGTGGGGGGGCATTTCCAGGGAAAGACTGTCCAAGGCACATGGTCCACCTCAGAGGCCCAACTGCATATCAGTGTCCTAGAACTGAGAGCCGTGCTGTTAGTGTTATAGGCATTCTATGTGGCTCTCCCCTCTGGGACAATTGCAATCCAATCAGACAATATGTCAGTGGTCTGGTACATCAACATGCAAGGAGGAATCAAGTCCTATCCTCTTTGTCGAGAAGCCATGAGAATTTGGCAGTGGGCAATAGCTTCCAACCGCTTTCTGATAGCAATGCATATCCCAGGGAGCTCCAACGTGATCGTGGACAAACTGAGCAGATGCATCCTCATGCCCCACGAGTGTTCCCTCAACCCCAAGGTGGCGTCTGTAATCTTCAGCCACTGGGACCAGCCTTGCTGCAATCTTTTTTCCTCCCCATCAAACACCAAGTGCAGCAGCTACTTGGCCCTACTTCCCCTAGAGGGGAGTCACTGAGGGATGCTCTGATCCACGATTGGCCCATGGGACTACTCTATGCCTATCCTCCCATTCCTCTGATCCCACAATTTCTAAAGAAAGCTCTTCGGTTGTGATGCAAGGTGATCCTCATAACCCCATTCTGGCCTCGAAAAGTTTGTTTCCCCTTTCTTTGGCCTCATCTATTATTCCCGCCGTGGATTCTGGACATTCCTCCAGATCTGATCACTCGCCCCCAAGGGTTGAGTCACCCGTACCTGTCCACTCTCAAGCTGACAGCTTGGTTTCTCTACTTCTGCTAGTAGCCAGGCAGACTAATCTCTCCTCACCTGTTTGAGACATCATTCTGGCCTCTCACAAAATATCCACCAGTAGACTATTATCAGGATAAATGGAAAAGGTTTTCCATTTGGTCCAAGGATAACATGCTAGACCCCTATTCGGCTCCAGTTACTGCAGTGCTTTAATACTTGGCTAAGTTTTTTGATAATGGAGCCTCTACCTCTACAGTACAAGTACATCTAGTGGCAATTTCCAATTTCCACAATGGTATAGATGGCACTCCTCTTACCTCTTTATGCCTCTGCAAGACATTCCTCAAAGGGACCTCTCATCTCAGGCCTCCTCTCAGACAGCCCATAGAACCATGGAACCTCACGTTAGTCCTCCAGTCTTTGACTCAAAAGCCCTTTGAGCCTGTGGCTAAGTATGACCTAAAGTTTTTGTCTGGGAAATCTTTGTTTCTGGTAGCCATTACCTCTGCCAGAAGAGTTTTGGAGCTGCAGGCATTGTGCATCAAGAGGCCATATCTGTTTTTTCATAAAGATAGAGTGTCACTTCGGATGAACCCATCCTTTCTTCCCAAAGTTGTTTCTGAATTCTATATTAACCAGTCCATTGATCTACCAGTGTTCTTTCTGAATTTTGCTAATAGAGGAGAGTATTGCCTTCACACCTTAGACGTACATAGACAATTAAGAATGTTCTTCATTCCACATTGCTGCAGTCCTAACTATTGGGTAGTCCGCTGTCCAGTCGGCCCGAATACCAGAGTATATGGCTGACGTCGGTCAGGGCGCATTAGACTGACGTCAGTACGTCAGGGTACTAATGCGCATGACCGACGTCATATCCTCAGTCTTTTTTGCCGCATGGTCCGATGCAGAAGCAGTTTTGCGAGTGCAGGTTGGCGTTCTGAAATTTTCTGAAGTCGGAGTTTCAGACCGAATCAGAGTTGGCTAAGTACCCGTTGGGAACATTTTGGTTTTTCTTGCCTCAGTATTTAACCGGATGTCAGAAAAAGTGAATAACTGTATTTCTTGTGGGAAACAGATACCTCATAGGGATTACCATACCTTGTGTATACCTTGTTTAGGGCCTGAGCACGACGTTGTTGGATGCCGCTCTTGTGCTAGGTTTAACAAACGCACTATTAAGAGAAGGTTAGACTGTGCCAGGTTAGTGTTTGGGAAGCGTTAATTATAAAATGCCGTCGGATGCTCCGCCCGCTTCGTCAAGAAGCGCAAGGACAAAACAGCGAAGCCTAGGGTTGATGAACCGGCAGTCCCGGACGCCGGTTCTTTAGAAGGCTCAGTGGAGCCAGAGGTTTTGCCAGGAGTTTCTTTGGAGTCTCAGGCAGAGACTTTACTGTTACAGGATGTGCCTTCTCAGGAGGTAGGCCAGGCTGAGGGGGCTTCTCAGGTAACTGTTCTTCCCTCTCTTCCCAAGGTAGTTAGAGCCTCTCCTTCTGTTTCCAAAACTTCTTTGAGAGGTAGGCCAAGTTTCGCTTCAGTGGGGGTTTCTCCTAGCACTTCAGGTTCTGTGCCTAAGAAACATATGCTTAAAATGGCAGAAGATTTGATTACTATGATTAGAGGTTCTATGCCCCCTCCTGATAAGAGGCCTAGGGTGGAACCTGAGTTTGATAGTTTTGAACAGTGTTCAGAGGCTTTTGAGTCTTCTGCGGAAGATTTGCAGGAGTATCCTCCTTATTCTGATTCTGATGTGGATGATTCCACTCCTACAGCTTCGCCTCCTGAGGATTTCTCATTTTCAGAGACTCTGCATTCCATGAGGGAGCACTTTAAATGAGAAGGCCAGGATTACTCTGATTCCAGGAAAAGGCTTAGGGAATTCTTGTTTTTACCCCAGCATAGGCCCTTAGCTATTCCTCCTGTCTTGAATGTGGTGGAAGATGTTTTTGCAGAGGCTTTTCTGAACCCTGATTCTTTGCCTCCTGCACCAGTTAAACGTGATAGATAATAAAGGGTGCCTGAAGCTCATAAGTATCTTTTAAGAGTCCTAGGGCAGACCCGAAACTGTTTCTCAGGGACCTAAAGGTGTTAAGGCCTCTGTGGTTAAAAACCCTGTTCCCACTGATAAAGAGGCAAGGGCTTTGGATAGATGGGGAAAGAAAGTGTATACTTCTTCCACTTTAGCCATGAGGGCGTTGAATTGTCAGTTTCACATGCTAAAATATCAAAATTATCTCCTTTCACAACTGAAATCTAAGGTGGATGCTTTGGCGGAAGGTATTGAGTGTAAAGAGTTGCTGGATTTAGTTCATGTGTCTGAACAAGTGGGTAAGCATTCTTTGCAATGTGGTTTTGATGCTGTACAGGCCTCCTCGAGGGTGGCTGCCACTAGTTCTGTTCTTCGCAGGCATGCCTGGTTGAGGGATCAGAATTTAGCTGAACATGTTAAGACAAGGATTTTGGATGCTCCTTTACAGTCTGATGTGTTGTTTGGTGCGCCTGTGGAAGCAGTTTTAAAGAAACTGGAGGACAAAGCTAAGTCTATGCAAACTGTTAAAGATTTTTTGCAGGTGCAGCCAAGTTTAGTAGAAATTGGCCTACTAAGGGATGGGCATATCCTGCTTATGATTCCCAGTCTAGGGGTAGGTCTAGACGTGGTAGGGGCAGAGCTCAAGGTTCTTTTAGGCCTAGAACAGGGAGTTCACCTGCTCAGACTTCTGGTGAGGGCAGGGGTCAGTCCTTTCGTAAACAGACCCAATGACCTGCCTTTTCAGCTGCCAGTAGATTCTCGTCTGGCAGCTCCTTTGGGAGGAAGACTGTCTCTTTTCAAAGAAAATTGGGATTTAATTACTCAAGACAGATGGGTGTTGGATATCATTCACCACGGTTACAGGTTTTATTTCCATACATTGCCCCCTTTCAAAGGCATGCCAGACGTTCCTCCTCCACAAAGGAAAGAGGCTCACAAGCTAATTTCTCTGTTACTACAAATAGGGGCCATTCAGTCAGTCCCTGTATCAGAAAGGGGCCTGGGATTTTATTCTCGCCTGTTCCTAGTACCAAAGAAGGGGAACACGTGGAGACCAATTTTGGATTTATCTATCCTCAACACTTATCTGGACATTCCCAAGTTCAAGATGTTGACGTTACAACAGCTTTTACCTCTGCTGGGCAAAGATCACTGGATGGTAACTTTAGATCTCAAGGAAGCTTACCTTCATGTGCCTATAAGACTAAGTTGCAGGAAGTATCTGCGTTGAGCTGGAAATTCTCATTATCAGTTCTCTGCATTGCCCTTTGGCTTATCTACTGCCCAGAGTATTCACAAAGGTTCTGGCTCCAGTGATAGCTTACTTCAGGCTAAAAGGAATTCAAATCTATCCTTACTTGGACGACTGCCTGATTCTGGCTCAAGAAAAGGAAGACCTTCTACAGCATCTGGAATATGTTATAGCAGTGCTAAGATGCCTAGGGTATTCTGTGAACGAAATAAAGTCCAGTCTAGTACCCTCTCAAGACATGTGCTTTCTGGGTGTGAGACTGAATACAGCAGCCCAGATGGCCTTTTAACCCCGGACAAACAAAAGAGTCTATCCTTGTACTTCCATCAACTATCTCATCAGTCCGTGCTGACTGCAAGGACAGTCCTTCAAGCATTAGGGTTCATGGCATCTTGTATTCTGGTGCTTCCCAATGCCAAACTGCATATGAGGAAGCTGCAATGGTAGCTCAAAATGTATGGACACAGCACTGCCAGGATTTGGACACTGTCATTCAAATAATACCTTGCCTTCAAAAAGAATTTTTGTGGTGGGCTCAGGAATGTCACCTAAACAAGGGACTCTCTGTGACCCGCCAGAGGCGAGTCAGATTTTAACGACAGATGCCTCGGACATTGCTTGGGGAGCTCATCTAAATGGAAAGTGGATACAAGACAAGTGGCCTGCCAGACTACAGCATCTACATATCAACATGAAAGAGATGTTAGCAGTCCAGTTTGCATTAATGGCTTTCAAGGAGTTACTTCTTCCAGGGCAGGTGTTGATTCTAACAGACAACACAACTGTCATGTGGTACATCAACAAACAAGGGGAACACATTCTTATCCTCTATGCAGGCAAGCAATGATTTTATGGGAGACTGCTCAGCTTGCAACTAACTCTTCAGGCAAGGTTTCTGCCGGAGCACAGAACTCCTTAGCAGATGTGTTAAGCAGACAAATCATGGATCCCACGAGTGGAAACTGGATCTTCATGTATTTCAGAAATTGACAGTGTCATGGGGAACTCCAGACATAGATCTGTTCGCTTCTCCACTAAACCACCAGCTGCCAAAGTTTTGCACAAAGGGGTTTCATCACACAGCTTGGAAAGTGGATGCTCTTTCTTTCAGTTGGAAAAATCTTCATGTGTATGCCTTTCCACCTCTGCCTCTTCTTCCAAAGGTGCTCTTAAAGGTCAGACAAGACAAGCCAAGGATGATTTTAATAGCTCCAGATTGGCCTCGCCAACACTGGTACCCACTACTAAGGAGTCTGGTAAGGAAGCCTCCATGGCCTTTACCTTTGATTCCACATCTGTTATCTCAGAAGGACGGTCATCTGCTCAATGTCAAGCTTCACTCTCTTCATCTAACAGCCTGGCATATTCTGTGTTGAAACACAGCAGGTCTCAACTTCCTCAACAAGTTTTAAATGTGATTATGGAAGCTAGAAGACCTAGTACAAGGAAAGTGTACGCAGAAAAATGGAAGAGATTTTTATTTTGGAGTACATCAAAGAATTTGGAGATTTCTGAGCCTAATTTGAGTGTGGCTCTTCAATATCTTACTGAGTTATTGGACAAAGGTTTATCCTTCTCTTCCATTAAGATTCATGCTGCAGCAATTTCAGCTCACTATG
Organism: Protopterus annectens; assembly: GCF_019279795.1. Lineage (NCBI taxonomy): Eukaryota > Metazoa > Chordata > Ceratodontiformes > Protopteridae > Protopterus > Protopterus annectens. The sequence goes on from NC_056747.1 coordinate 1,363,582,982, forward strand.
ATTGTGACCCACCATTGTTTATCCTTTGTTCAAGCAGTTTCTTAGAGGGGCAAAGAATATAAGACCCCCACGAGCTCCTACTCCTGCTTGGGATTTCAATTTTGTGTTGGAAAAACTTACTCTACAACCTTTTGAGCCTACTGCTGAATTGAAATACTTGTCATGGAAGACTGCTTTTCTGTTGGCTATTACTTCTGCAAGAAGGGTGTCTGAGTTGCAGGCCCTTATGGCAGTAGAGCCCTTTTTGATTTTCCATAAGGATAGGGTATCATTACGTACTAATCCTTCCTTTATGCCTAAGGTGGTTTCTAGTGTGGCTTTAAACCAAACTATTCATTTACCTACTTTTATGCAGACCCCCAAAATAAAGGGGAAAAGATTTTGCACACTTTAGATGTACACAGGCAATTGCGGTATTATTTAAGCAGGACTAAGGATTTTAGGCAGTCTCAGCAGTTGTTTGTTTCTTTTGCTTTGAGTTCGCAGGGCAAGCCTGTGTCAAAACAAACTATTTCTAGGTGGATTGGGTTTTGCATTGCATTTTGTTATTCCCATCATGGCAAGGAGATTCCAGCTGGGATTAGACCTCATTCCACTAGGGCCACTGCCACTTCAACAGCATTTCCAAAGGGGGTGGCAACTAAGGATATTTTGGAGGCAGCTACTTGGAGTTCAGTGCATACTTTCTCTAAGCATTATCACCTTCCTCTCTACTCTAAGTCTAGGGCTGGTTTTGCCACAGTTATTTTGCAAGGCATGTTGTCAGCTCCTGCTTCTTTATGATTTGCCAGCCTCCCTTACCTCTGCTTTGGGATTCTACCCAATAGTTAGGACTGCAGCAATGTGGAATGAAGAACATAGTACAGTTTTGTACCTACCATAAATGTAGATGTTCGAGGATCCACATTGCTGCAGTCCACCCTCCCTCCTTCCCTCTGTGTTTAGGGGTGGTTGTGTAGGTGAGGTTATATGCTGATATTTTTGTATATATTTTTGTATATATTGTACATATTTTTGGTGCAGGTATATTGGGCCTTGTCTTTTTAGGGTCTTCTGACATCTGGGGCAAGAAAAGACTGAGGATATGGCGTCGGTCATAGTACCCTGACGTACTGACGTCAGTCTAATGCGCCCTGACCTCTGGTATTCGGGCCGACTGGACAGCGGACTACCCAATAGTTAGGACTGCAGCAATGTGGATCCTCGAACATCTACATTTATGGTAGGTACAAAACTGTACTTTTTACCTAGACAGGACTAAACCTATCCATAAATCTGAACAGCTTTTCATCTCCTTTTCAGGACCCAAAATGGGAGAAGCTGTTTCCAAGGTTACATTATCAAGATGGCTAAGGGACTGCATACCTGCCACCTATTCCCTCCATAATGAATCCATGCCATATGTTAAAGCCCACTCCACTAGATCTATGGCAACTTCTATAGCATTCCATTCCAGGGCATCCATGGATGACATCTGCACAGCAGCTACTTGGGCCAGGCCTCATACCTTTATCAATCATTACAAATTGGACCTGGTCTCCAGGGGTAGAGCTACCTTCAGCTTAATGGTACTCAGGAATGTCCTTCCATAAGGGCTGCCCATGGACTTCAAGGTAGCTTGGGATTCTGTCCCATCAGTGATGAATGGAAAGAAGATTAACAACATCAGATAAAGAAGTCATGTCTTACCATAATGTTCCATCTGTGTTGTTCATCTTCTTTCATTCATCACTTCCCACCCTACTTCCCCTCCAAAGGCTCCTGGAGGATGCTTTGGGTCTAAGTGGTGCACTAGGGTACTTGCGTAGAAGTGGCCTTGACTTTACTTCCTTTCTTAGCAAACTCGATCTGAGGCAACAGGGAAAAGGGCATTCTGGGTAGAGACTTAACTCGAGAGTTTTTTTGGCTGGCGCAAGTTTGGTAATAGGCCAACTCTGTTCCAAGGGCTCAGAACCGAACCCATCAGTGATGAGTGAAAGAAAATGAACAACACAGATGGAACGTTATGGTAAGACATAACTTCTTTATGTTAAGTTGTCAATCTCGCCTTCATTCTTGCTGGATGGGTTCGGAGCCAATCCTCGGCTCCGACTCGGCCAATACTAAAGCTCGAGAGCTATTTCCACCGGCTCGAGGCTCCCCTATATCCCACAATGCTAGGCGGTAACTAACCAGATCTTGTTTGCCACTTAGCTGCGAGGTGCTTTCTTCTACCGGCTCTGGCAGATTAGTGAGATTTTCTAGTCAGAAAATTAAAATGACTACCCCTATCCTTTTTGTTTAGTCAGTTTTATACTACTGGGTATCCTTCTAGTTTAAATCGGGTTCTCCCTCGTTTTGATTCACTTTTAAGGTCTAGGCCTTTGGCCCACTCCCTTCTTTTTTCCCTTTGTCATTCAATGTGATTGGTTTTTCCTTTTTGGTTAAAGGGTGTGTCTGTTTTTGTGTCTGTGTCTAATTTGTGTATACAGTCACTTTTCTGGGATGTAGAAAGACTCCAAGGTCTCAGGCTTCAAGAAGTGTGACTCGTGCTGTCAGAAAATGTCTCTGACAAACGGTCACACTTCTTGTGTATATTGCCTGGGACCATTGCACCTGCAGGACTCCTGTGCTGTTTGCCATGCATTCAGCCAGAGAGTCCTGCAGGAACGTAAAAATAAACTTATTCTTCGAGGTTTATTAAAGCCTGAAGGCTCCCTGACCCAGTCTGCGTCAGGGAAGCCTTCAAAGACTTCCAGGCCGTCGGCTCCAACTTCAGAGCCGTCTGCTGGGAGCATCAAGACTACTTCGACATCGGCTCCGGCTGGAGTCGATGTTTTGAAGACTCAAACCGTTACCTCGGCTCCGGCTGGAGCCGAGGGTGCTAAGACTCAGTTGGCTCTGATAGTTTTATCGGAGCCACCTTCTAAGAAGAGGTTGAGGTCCCCTTCCATCGGCTCCATCCACTCGGCCCCGGGATCCCCTCTTCTGTCAGAGCGGAGCTACAGGTCCCATTCCTCTCAGTCCTCCAGGCTGTCCGACCATGACTTACAGAGGGTGGTGAGTAGACTTCTCAAGTCCGAGGCACTGGCCCAAATGCTGCATAGCCCTACTCAACAGTCAGCGGCTATTCCCATCCCTTCTTCTGTTCCTCCTCCGACGGAGTTCGGAGCAGGGGATCATCGGAGCGGTGGCTGTCGGTGCATCGGAGCTGATACCCTCCCTTTCGGCTCCGTCGTCTGCTCCAATTTTCTCTTTGGAGGGATCTCGGTGCCGGGCTTCCCTCGTCGGCTCCGAGGGGGCGAGTGGCATCGGACCCTTGTCCAACCCCGTTCTACCTCTCGGAGCATTGGCGCTGGTGAGTTCGGCTCCGACATCGGCCTCGGAGCCGTCCCTGTCGGTGCCGGGGGGGTCCTTGTCTCCTCGGAGCGGGGACCTTCGGCCCTGGCTGATCGGGGCACCTTCGAGGTCATGCGGAGCGTGCTAGACCCCGTGTCTACCCCACGGTCAGCTCCGTCAGCTCCTCCCTCTTCAGTGCCTGCGGTGGTTTCTACCCACCCCCTCGTACTAGACCGTAGAGAGCCACCCCCTCAGGTTTCCCCATTGGGAATATCCTCTTCTTCCGAGGCTTCTCCTGATCCGGCAGGGGAACCCCCTCGGAAGAGACAGTGCAAGAGGAAGCACATTGACTCCCCTGAGTCTATCACCTCGGACACCGACTTGGAGGAATCTGAGGGTTCCCCTCGGTCCCCCTCTGAGGATGTCTCTTTTGCTGACATCCTTGAAATCCTTAAACAGAGGGGGAACTGGCCCGCCCTTAACCCTTCAAAGGATGTCGGTGTACCTTGAGGCGTTTGGCTCTCGCCCTTCCACCTCCTGGGTGTCTCCTCCCTTTGACCCCCTCATGGAAGTGGTGGCAAGGAAGGCATGGACGGCCCCTGATTCGGTGGAACCTACCCCAAGGAGGCCGTCTAAATTTATTACAGCCCTGAAAGAGAAACAGTTCTTATCTAAAGGCGTCTCTATTGATGCCATGGTGGTGGCCGCAGCCACTAAGAAAGAATTAGCCGATCGTTCGGTACCTGTCCATCCTCCTAATAAGGAGTCTAGGACCATGGACAGGTATGGTAAGCGGATGTTTTCCTCAGCGACCTTTGCCATCCGGTCGCTGAACTATTTGTGTCATTTCACCCGTCTCCAGAGGGATTTACTCAAAGATATGGGTGATGCTATGCAGGATCCAACAGCTGAGGGGTTCCAAGACAAAATGAACTCCCAGTTGGCAACCCTGAATTCGATTATCAACTCCTCCATGCGGCTTATCTCATATGCGGCCGATGGGGTGAGTAGGGCCGCAGGCACAGGTGTAGCTTTATGACGCCACGCCTGGATGCGGCTTTGCAATTTTGCGGACCCTTTCAAGGCATCCTTCACCAATTCCCCCTTTGATGGCTCAACGTTGTTTGGACCTCAGGTGAAGGATACATTGACTAGGTGCGAGCAGGAAGGTAAGACTCTCTCTGCCGTGGGAGTCCGTTTTTCTACCCCTTCCAGACCTTATCCCAAAGGTCAGAAGGGGGGAAAAATGTGGTTCCACAAACCACATGGAGTCTCATCTGACACACAAATTCAATTCCCCTCTAGAGGCAGAGGGGGGAACAATAATAGACGCTGCCCTAGGGGCAGAGGTGGTCCGCAAAACCAGGGTAGCAGAGAGACTCTCTCTGATAAACCCTTTCAGCATCCCTGAGGAGCTGCCCGGTTGTCCACCTTCGGAGGCAGTCGGGGAAGATTATCACTGTACCCAGAAGCCTGGCTTTCCCTCACTCAAGACAAATGGGTACAGTCGATTATATCCGAGGGTTACAAAATCCCCTTTATTCACATCCCATCCCAACCCAAGGGATCCCTTCCAGACGTTCCACCCAGTCTAAGGGAACAAGCAGAGTTAGAAATATCAAAGCTGCTGTCAAAAAGAGCTATCCAGCCAGTCCCAGCAGACCAGCAAGGATCCGGAATCTACTCCAAATTCTTTTTGGTACCAAAAAAGACAGGGGACTGGAGACCAGTACTGGATCTCAACATGCTAAACAAGTATGTGAAGAAAACAAAATTCCGGATGGTCACGCTACAGTCCATTCTACCCTTCTTGGGTTAGGACAATTGGATGTGCTCAATAGACCTTCAGGATGCGTACTACCATATCAAAATGCACAAACGCTCCAGGAGGTTTCTCCACTTCAGGCTGGGAGCCAGTCACTACCAGTTCAGAGCCCTGCCCTTTGGTCTCACTACAGCCCCCCGAGTGTTCACCAAATGTATGGCAGTGGTCGCGGCTCACCTGAGACGTCAAGGATTCCAGGTGTTTCCATATTTAGACGACTGGCTCCTTACCGCCACCACCAGGCGTCAACTTCTTCTATCCAGAGACTTCACCATTCAAACTTGCCAAGCTCTAGGCATTTCAGTAAATTTCGCAAAATCTGCCTTGTCAGTCTATTACCTTTATAGGCGCCACCTTAGACACAGTTCATCTTTCTGCCAGACTGACAGAGCAAAGAGTATCAGATATCCGCAAACACGTTTACCTTCTGCTTCAATGCAACAAGATCAAAGCCAGGGTAGTCTTGAAGGTATTAGGACTCATGGCGGCTACCATTACACTTCTTCCCCTAGCTTGTTTTCACATGCGGATCCTCCAGTGGATGCTGTTTTCTCAATGGTCCTTCCAACAGCTCCCAATGTCTCACATCATTCTGCTAACCCAATCATGCAAGAATCACCTGTCTTGGTGGATGACATCACCTCAAGTTCTTCAGGGCAGACCCTTCATCCCTCCCCCCCCCAATCGCCTCGGTGACAACGGCCGCCTCCCTGATCGGGAGGGGGGGCATTATCAGGGCAGGACAGTCCAGGGCACATGGCAATCTTTCGAGTGCCACTTGCACATAAATGTCTTAGAGATGAGAGCAGTGCTTTTAGCATTGCAAGCCCTTCAGGACTCTCTTCCCACAGGGACTATTGCAATTCAGACGGACAACATGTCCGTAGTGTGGTACATCAACAAACAGGGTAGAACCAAGTCCTATCCCTTATGTCGAGAGGCACTCAGACTTTGGCAGTGGGCAATCTCTTCTCAGCGGTTTCTGATAGCAACGCACATTTCCGGGAAGTCCAACGTGATTGCGGACAAGTTGAGCAGGGCTATTCTCATGCCTCACGAGTGGTCTCTAAGAAAATCAGTGCTGGAAGAAATCTTTCAAAGATGGGGCCAGCCTTGCTGCGATCTTTTTGCTACTCCCCAAAACAGCAAGTGTCACGATTTCTTCACCCTCTTCCCTCTACCAGGCCAACCCACCAGAGACGCTCTAGTCCACAATTGGCCCCGGGGACTTCTGTATGCTTTCCCCCCTTTTCCACTGATCTCTCAGTTAATTCAGAAAGCTATCGCCTTGAGTGTCACTATGATCCTCATTCCCCTTACTGGCCTCAACAGATATGGTTTCCGTTCCTGCATCATTACCTCTTGGAGCAGCCTTGGCATCTGGACCCAATGCCAGATCTTTTGACCCACCAGTCAGGTCAGCTGCACCACTCCCTCCAATCTCTCAACCTCACAACGTGGTTTCTCCGATTCCTACCCTAGCCAGGCTTTCTTTAATTTCTCATTCGGTCCATAACATCCTGATAGCCTCTCACAAGTCTTCTACCAGAAGGATTTACAATAGTAAGTGGAAACGTTTTTCCTTCTGGGCAGCATCTAAAAACATAGATCCCTTCACCGCACCTATCCAGTCTATCCTAGACTTCCTGGCAGAGCTCTTTCATTTAGGCTCTTCCTCATCTACCATTAGAGTACAACTAGCTGCTATATCTAACTTTCACGTAGGTGTCTCGGACTCCAGTATCATGTCCCATAAACTTTGCAAAGCCTTTCTAAGAGGTATCTTTTTTCTCAAGCCCCCAATCAAAGATCCCCCACCTCAGTGGGACTTGAATTTGGTCCTAGCGTCCTTGATTCTCCCCCCCTTCGAACCTGCGGCTTCATGCCCTCTCAAGTTGCTCTCATGGAAAACCCTTTTTCTAGTAGCCATAACATCAGCTAGAAGGGTATCTGAACTTCATGCTCTTTGCAGTCGTCCTCCGTACTTAGTTTTCCATAAAGACAGGGTGTCCCTCCGGACTTATCCGTCCTTCTTGCCTAAGGTTTCCTCTGAGGCTAATCTAAACCAGACTATCGATCTCCCTGTCTTCTTCCCTGATTATTCCAACAGGTCAGAACAAAAGTTACATTTTCTAGATGTTCATCGCCAACTTCGATATTGTTTAGACAGGACTAAACAGTTCAGGAAATCTGACCAGTTCTTCCTGTCTTATGCGGAAGGGAAAATGGGCCTTCCAGTTTCTAAAGTGTCCCTTTCGAGATGGCTTACCTCTATAATTACCTTCATCTATGAAATCAGACATCAAAAGCTGCCTTCAAGACCTAGAGCTTATTCAACCAGGGCATTAGCTACATCTGTAGCTTTTCAGGACAGGCTACCAATAGATTCCATCTGTGCAGCAGCCACATGAGCTTCACCTCATACCTTTATCTCACATTACAAATTGGATATGGCCTCCAGAAACCGTGCCAACTTTGTTTCCACTGTTCTCAAGAGTCTGTTCCGATAAGCCACCCGGGATAAGGTGCTAGGGACTCGGTCCCATCCAGCAAGAATGAAGGCGAGATTGACAACTTAACATTGAGAAGTTATGTACCTACCATAACGTTCCATGTTAGTTGTCTTCTTCTTGCCTTCTTTCTTGCGTCCCACCCTCCTTCCCCCCAGCCTGGACAGACCGATAGGATTTTTTGGGATCTTCCATTGGGGCTTCCCTCCCACATGTTCTACCACCTCTATTCTCCCTTTTTCTGTTTGTGGTAGCTTACATACAGGTTTATATAGAGGTGGGTTATTATGGTTTTAGCTATCAAACGAGATATGAGTAGTTACCGCCTAGCATTGTGGGATATAGGGGAGCCTCGAGCCGGTGGAAATACCTCTCGAGCTTTAGTATTGGCCGAGTCCCATCCAGCAAGAAAGAAGGCGAGAAGAAGACAACTAACATGGAACGTTATGGTAGGTACATAACTTCTCATTTTCATTGAGTGGCTATACACCATCAAATGAAATTTTACTCTGAGAGGGGACAGATATAGTCAGCTATCTGTCTCCTTTTTAAAAGAAAGTTTAATCAGAAATTTTCAAAACTTACCATAAACAGACAGATGTTCATCATTCTCGCTGCTGCAGTACCCTATGGGTCATATTCTACCAAGGATACAGCAAATGGACAGTTTCCAATAGCTTTCATTGCCTCCCACACTGTCACTCTGATTACTGATAGGCTAATTCCATTTTGGAAGAAGCTATATAAAAGGCAAAGTGACTAAAAATCTTCAGTATTTTTTTGCTGCCTCATACAGATGTATCTCTGAAGCTAAGGAAATGGACTAGAGGCTACGAGAAACTGTTAAACACAAAAACAAAACAGAAACAGATGAAGTGGCACTTGAATAACAGCAATAAATTTATTAATGTAAAGTGCTTTTCGTTTGTGTAAATTACACAAACTTCTTCAGACATGTAATAACAAATGACGTGTGCCTTATATAAAAAAACAGACATCAGCTTAATGAAGCAATTAAACAATAAAGTTCTAATTAACTTTTAAAGACACATGCTAGAAAATAGTACTGATAGTAATGATAATAATAATACTACAGAACCACTTATGGTACAGACTGCTGTGTGTTAAACCTCCTACATAAAAACTAAAGAATTAACTAAAAAATGTATAAAAACCAAAAATTCAAAAGATAAAAATGTTAATATTAAAACAACAATCCTTGAACAGATTGAATTTAAATGGTCTGGTATAGTTCCCAAATAAGTTCATCTTAATAAACTTAATCTTCAAAATACTGCTTATAGAGCAGTTTTCATTGAAACCAGGAACATTATATGCATTTAGTCTAATCTGCCAGGTAAGTTCAAGCTCTTCCAATTTTAAGCCAGTTGGGCCCCCTCTTTTGTTCTCAGTGATCTGGTCTATCATCATAAATTTAAAGGAATGATCTGAGTGACAAAGGACATGTTTTGCCAGGGCGTTGTCGTGTTTGTTTTTTCTAATGGCGTAGATGTGTTTGTAAATACGGTCACAGAGACGTTGCTCCGTCTTACCAATGTAGAATGCTGTACAACTTTGGCATTGAGCTAGATAAATAATCATTTTAGCATTGCAATTGACTCTATGTTTCAAGTTGTATGTGTAACCTTTTAGCTTGACTCTATTAGATTCAATGACGTATTTGCAATAATTGCAAGATTGACATTTATACATACCTACAGATCTACTTAGACCCTGCTTCTGTTGTTCAAACAATACTTTGAGGTTTTTAGCTTTTCTAAAAATCACTTTTGGTTGGTCACCAAGTTTCTGGCACACACTATGATCACTCCTGAGTGCTGCCCAATTTTTGCATAAAATCTCAAAGCAACCCTTACTGTTCGTGCTATAGGTTGTAATAAATGATGGCCGCTGAGCATGTGGGTCAGAAAAAGTAGTACAACTTTGGGAAAGTGGGATGTCTATCCTATCATTGTATTGTTGGTACATATGTATCACATCTAAGATGGGTTTATAGACTCGTCAAAGCCGTTTATGCGAGACTTCTTCTATGATGTCACTGACCATATGGTCAGGGTAGCCACGGTGAAGGAACATGTTCTTAAGAAAGGAACATTCCGCTTGAAAGTCTTCATCAAGAGTGACAATACGGGCTGCTCTGACCAATTGGCCCTTAACGACTGCTCGCTTTTGGTGGTGGGGATGGCAACTAGAATAATGTAAGAAAGAGTTCGAGTAAGTACTCTTTCTATGAATATTAGCAGTAAATCTCTGGAGACTCAAATCCTTTTTCAGCTGGATGTCCAAGTAGGCTATAGTCATGGTGTTAAATGTGAAAGTAAACTGTAAAAAATGTGTAGTAGTGTTAAACTAATCTACAACATTGTCGCTAATTGTACTGTCACCATCTAACAATATAAAAATATCGTCTAGGTAACGAGTATAAAAAATGAATTTATCCTTGAATTCACAATTATTAAAGACATGTAGATGCTCCCAGTTGGCCATAACTAAATTGGCCACACTTGCCCCACATGGGGAGCCTATTGCAACTCCAACTTGTTGCAGGTAAAAATTATCTGCAAACATAAAGTAGTTATTATCAAGGATCAACACCAGTAATTCATTCACTAGTGACATCTCTGCATTTTCAGCACCGTTAATTCTCAAAAATTGATTAACCCATTCCAAAGCTGTATCATGTGGAATGCATGTATACAGATCTTTGACATCCACAGTAAGGCAGTTGTAATTAGTGCTAAATTCTAGATGGTTAATTTTATCAAGAAAAGCCCAAGAATCCTTACATATGTGGTTAATCTTAGCTAAGTACTTCTGTAATACAGCGTCCACGACTTTTGCACATGGATATGTAGGTGAACCCCTACTGTCCAAAAGTGGGCCCATAGCGGGGTCACCAATATCTTTGTGTAATTTAGGTATTCCAAACAAGTGGGGAAACCTAGGAAAAGATGTACACATGAAATTGAAGATGCTCTGGTCTATTCTACCTTCGATAAACATTTCCTCAATGCTATTCTTAATAGTGTTATAAGCACCATTAGTCTCCGATCTTGAACTAAGAAGGTAAGATGGACTGTCCAATAAGTGTAACATTCTTGCATTATAGTTGTCACTATCAAAAATAGCTAGGCCCCCACCCTTGTCTGGTTTACAAATCCGAATGTTATGCAATTTGATAGTGTCTATGCAGTCCTTTTCAGCTTTAGAGTTGTTGCCAAATGTAGGAAAATTGTACCCTGATTTAAATTTCTGGGGGATGTCAAATTCACATAGCTCAAAAAAGTTTAACAGTGGGTGCAGTGGTGGATTAAAGACACTAGGGATTCTGAAAGGGTTGTTATTTGAAACTATGTTATACCTCAGATCTTGTTGGGCACGTCTTACCGGCAGCTCCTTCACCTGTGCCTCATGCAGTTGGATTGTGCCTCAGATCTGGTTGTACTCAGTTTTCTCCCTGATTTTGGTTCCTGTTCCCCAGGATCTGTTCAGGTGCTAGGCCGGGGGGAGGGTGCTGGGCAAGAATGAAGGCTAGATCAACTTGACAACCTAACATTATGTACCTACTATTACGCTCCTCATGTTACCTGTCTTTCTTCGCCTTCTTCCTTTCCTCCCTTCTCCCTCCTTCCCCCTCCCCAGACAGCCTGGAGAGTTGACAGATTTCTAGATTGCTGGAGCTGCTGAACCATTGTGGTTACTTGGTTTTTAGGGATATATTAGGATTATTTCCTTTATATAGGTTAGTTAGCTACCAAACGAGATCTGAGGTAGTTCCGCTTCTGGGCATGGGATATAGGGGATCTCGAGGGGCTGGAAAGGAGTTCTCGCTAAAGAAGTTAGTAAATGAGAGTGAGGAGTCGGCCCAACCCATCCCCATCCAAAGAGAAAGAAGGCGAGAGAAGACAACTAACATGGAACGTTATGGTAGGTACATAACTTCTAATTATCACCCATCATTAAATTAAAGTTGAGTTTCCTAGTGAAAAGTTCGATGTTGATTATAGTTTTAACCAAGTCTAACCTTTGTGCCGGAACATAAGTATAACCCTTTGAAAAAAGCTCTACTTGATCTTGTGTTATGGTTACTGAAGAGTAATTATATACCTTAAAGTCACCATCAATATTAGTCAATATTAAAGGTAAATCAGGAGACTCTACATTGTTCCCCTCATTGTAATTTGTACTGTTAGACATAAAGGAATCATCAACAAAACTGTCAGAAAGGTTATGTCCACAAGTTGGTGAAACAGAAGAAGCAGTGACAACTTTAGGAACTGAAACATCATTAACCACCAAGAAAGGAACTAGTTCCTGTATTGTTTCAGATTCCGTTTGCCAGTCTGATTCAATCTGGTTGGTGGTTGTTTCGGTCTGGCTCCTAAAAAAATTTGGGTTGTTGTATCTCAAATTGTAGTGGCTGGAACCATGATTGTCTTGTACCCTTACAGTCCTTCTAAAATCATCCTGTAAGCCTGCGTCTGTGAAGTCATCATTAACCAGTGAACAGTTATCCAAAAATAGCTGGTTGTTGTCGTGATTGTTGTTGGGGGATGGTGGCAAGATATTGTTGTTGGAGGCTTGAACTGGATTCACTGAACCTTTCCAAACCTGGTCTTGTGGTGGAGGAGGATAAGCAGTACCCTCATTGTACGCCTTTACATCCCTGTCAATCTTTTTAATCTTATTTTTCTTAAGTTTGTCAAGATATTGATCTATGCTAGTAAACATTCTGCTATATTCATACTTATAGTGGAAAAATTCATGATCTAGTTTTATCTTGGCGTCCAAGTCGGCAACTTGCAGGCTTAAAGACTCTACCAATAAAGAATAATGCTTTATCATTAATGCCAGTAAATCAGTGCCCTGTTGCTCAAATAGTACTATTAAGTCTTTGTGAAATGCTGAATTTTTTGCCACACCAGTAGGATACTGATAGTGCCTTAAACCCTTAGGGATGATTTTACGTTTAAGGCACTATTGAAAATAAGATATTTCCAATTGTGTCTTTTTTAATTTGACCAACAGTTTGTCAAGTACCTTCAAATTATGAGAAATATCTATGTACTCACAGTCTCTGTCGGTAGCCAGTAGCCTCGACTCTTCAGAAGTCGGAGAAAATGAAAAATTGTTAACAATCCAATTATTTATGTCCGGTAAGTGACCCACATTGGTGTTGTTTACAGCAGAACGGTCACTTAATAAACCAGGATCCATGGTAGACGTGTTAGAAAGATATGCGTTAGAATTAGCCTTTGAAGTTAAAGGTGCTTTATCTGGTTGTGGAATAATCACTCCATCTGGCGCAGTCTTCGGAACACGTGATTCGTCAAATATTGTTGAGCGGCTGGCCGGAATGCTCCTCTGCCCGCACACAAGGCTCGGTGATCTTGACAAGCAACCAGTGGATGTAGCTGAGTGGCTGGCCGGAATGCTCCTCTGCCCGCACACAAGGCTGGGTAATTTAGACGAGCAACCAGTGGAGGTATTAATTAAATCAACCACAATGTTGTCCTGTGAAGTTAGGTGGATCGGAGGCACAGCTGAACCGACATAGTGGTGGTTCTCCAATTTATCCAAACGTTCAAATAAAGCATCCATACGATGCATAAGAGCGTCCAGTGTGGTAGTGGAGGTGCGAACTGAACTTTGGATAACACAAGGAGCGTTATCACTTGTTGTACGTGGTACATTGTCACTTAGTGTTGTTAAAGATCTCCGGTGTATTCGCAAATGCAGAGCTGCCATCACTAGCTCCTGATTCGGACGCCATAGATAAACTAAGGAAATGGACTAGAGGCTACGACAAACTGTTAAACACAAAAACGAAACAGAAACAGATGAGGCGGCACTTGAATAACAGCACGGCAAATAAGTAAATAAATAAATAAATCTCTGAAGCTGTTCAGGATCAGCAGTTGGACTTAAACTTCCTGTCAGACAGATAATACCCCTATGGGAAACCCTTCCACACTAGTTTTAATATTAGAAGTATTTTCTATTTTTTACTTAATTTCACAATTGGACTACATCACTTTACGAATATCAAGTATTCGGGAATGTTGGTAAGACATTCTTTGAATATGACATTTACTGTTTAAGAATTGTTTTCGAATTATCAGGTTTTGTACTTTAGCTATAGAGGCTTATATACACCTGTTTCTAAGAGAAATTACTGAATTTATTGAGCAGAAAATGTACTTTTTGAGCAGAAGCTGTGTATATTTAATGCATCTGTACACTCTGTGACAAGCTACTTGTTTAATTTTTAAATAGTTATTTTTGGGGACAATGACTGTGCTTTTATCAGAGGTGAATGGTGCTGCTTGTGTGACGTATAATGGAGGAATCTAAAATTTTAAGAGAGTTGTGTGCTGCTTTGGTGTACTAAGTGACAACTTGTCTTCTTACCAACCTCTTCTACTGCAGATTACTGGCAATAAAGCCTCTTCCACAGGTAGAGCATGGACAATTACCCAGTCCAGCTGTTCCTTTCTCCATTGTACCTAAAATGAAGTTAAAGCACGAGTCCATGCCCTTACTGTGGGCTCAGTCATTGTCTCAGTCAATGGTAGGTGACTCTGCAGTGGCCATTGCTGATTATGCAGATCACTTGCTGGCTTCCTGGAATCCCTCTGGTGCAGCCTTACCATTCACTGGGTCAAACAAGTCCTGTTCATTTGTTTCAGCTTCTATTGTGGGCATGGAAGCACCATACATTATTAGGTGCTGGAGTCACTCAGAAGAGTCTTCATAGGGTGGCTGGGGAAAGACACCTCTTGCTTGGGATGATATTTCTTCTTCTCAGGCTTTTTAAAATGTCCCTAGAAGGAAGAAACAGAAGATTAATCATTGTGATCATAAATAAATGTAGATGAGGGATAAAATCATGTCATTCTCTTGTTTGGTAGTTTGCTGTAGACTTTTAATCCTGGGTGTCAAGTGCCTCTTCCAGTTTTTTATTCCTCTACTCTTAAGGAAGAGGATTTATGTTCAAAGGATTTTTGCTGTTGACAGAGACTGGGTTATTTCACTTGAGGGTTCCACAGCCCAAGACTTTTTTGATAAGTGAGCTTGAATTTGAATTTATGGAGACTTTCTCCTTCTCCTTTTCTGAGAATATCTACGGACTAACAGATATATGTGTGCTTGGAAATAGGAGGATGTCTCCCCTGAAATGGACAGGTACTATAATTTTTAGATCAAGAATCCCCACTCACACTACTCCCATTCCTCCTATTTTTCCAGCCTTGGAAGATGTTTTTAATGCTGCCTGGGCTGCTCCCGACTCTCAGCCATCAGTACCAAAAAAGGAAAATAATAAGTTTCTCAAGGTAACAGACATCTCTCTTCCCATCTTAGAGCAGATCCTGTAGCAATCTCTACTATTGCTCTTAAAAGCTAACAGTTGACTTTCACCCCCTAACCAGTTCCTGGGGATAAAGAGTTTAAACTTATGGGCAGACTGGGTTAGAGATTATTTTCTTCCCATACTTTAGCCTCCAAAATTCTGAATTATCAGACTGTATGTGGAACTTTATGTTTAAATATGCCAGTTGTCAGATAATGTGCTGCTTCCCAGCCTCTTGAAGTGAGGTTTTATTTGAATCAACTTGTGTTAACCTGTCTCAGGTTTCTAAGCACACCCTAAAAAGTGTGTATGATTGCACTGATACTGTTTCTTGGGCTTCTGTTTCAGCAACATTTTTGAAAAGACTGGTCTGGGTATGCAACCAAAAGTCTGCATATGACTTAAATTATTAATTCCTGACTGTCCTATAGACAGATAGGTTTTATTTGGACCTTCTACTCTGCAGGTTCTCAAACAATGGGATGAGAGTGGTAAATTAATGCAAAGAGTTTCTGAATCTTTCAGGTTCCCAAGGTCTTTTCCCTCCAAATCCTCTGCTCTCTTTATAAGACAAAATGAAGGGTACCTCCTGTTCACAGACAGATACCTAAGAAGAAATGGCAGGAGAGAACTAATAAAAATCCCAGAGAGAAAGGAACATTTTCAAAAAAAAAAAAAAAGAGTCAGGTGCCCTTCTTGGGATGACTGTGTCAGAAACTAAGTCATCTTCCTCATGTTTCCTGCCCCAGCATCTCTTCCTCTTTCACAGAAACAAACTCTAATACTCCCTTTTGGGAACAGATTGTTTCATCCATATGGGGGTTGAAGGTGATTCAGAAGGGATATAGTTGGCAATGGACATAAACTCTTCTCCTTTCAGAGGAATCCCCTGTCACCCTCCAAACAGAATTGTTTCCTCCTGCAATCCAAGACATGTTAGATGCAGTAGTTCCTGTAGATCAAGTAGAAAAAAGTTTTATTCTAGAATGTTTCTGGTTCCAAAGAAGGATTACTGTTGGAGACCATTTTTGGATCTCTCTTCTCTCAGTCTTGTAAAGATTCCAAAGCTCAAGATGTTGACCCTTCACTGTTACTCTAATTTTAGCTCGGAGTTTTATTTTAACTTTAGGCCTCAAAAATGCTTTCAATTACATTCAAATAGCAAACAACTTAAGAGATTTCTAAGATTTTGCATGTCTAGTTCACATTACCAATTCTGTGCATTACCCTTTGGATTGTCCAGTGCAACTAGAATGTTTACAAAATGTTCAGCCCCAGGAGTGTCCCAATGCAGACTGAATGGTATCCACATTTTCCTTATTCAGACAACTTGCATATTTGTATAGAGTCTATTCCCACTTGTCCGGAGTCCTTAACAAATGATGTTAAGTTGTCTATCTCGCCTTCATTCTTGCTGGATGGGTTCGGAGCCGACCTCGGCTCCGACTCGGCCACTCTAAAAGCTCGAGAGTTGGTTCCACCGGCTCGAGGCTCCCCTTATATCCCACAATGCTAGGCGAGAGTTACCCCAGATCTCGTTTGCCGCTACAGCGATCGAGGTGTTGGTTTTCTACCGGCTTCTTGGTAAGTGTATTTTCAGTAAAGTTAGGATACTTAAACCCCTATATTTTTAAGTTTAACTACTTTTCCCTTAGTTTAGTGGATTTCTACCCTTTTTTTCATAAAATCCCGTTTCTTTCCCACAAGAACTTAAAAGTTCTCCCTCGGCCCTTCAGGCCTTCCCCCATTCCCTAGTGGTGTGTGTGTGTTGCTCTTATTTAAAACTTAGTTATTTGTTTTAATTTTGAGTTTTAAAATAAGATAAGTGTAATCAGTGTGTCTGATTGAGTGTGTGTGGTTACACTTTCTTTCTAGGATGTCTAAAGACACAAAGGTCTCAGGCTTCAAGAAGTGTGATGCGTGCTGTCAGAAAATGTCTCTGACAGATGGTCACACTTCTTGTGTCTACTGCCGGGTTTGCACCTGCAGGACTCCTGTGCTGTATGCCACGGCTTCAGTCCCAGGGTCCTGCAGGAAAGAAAGAACAAGTTGATCCTAAGGGGTCTACTTAAGCCAGAGGATTCCCTTTCTGTCTCTGGGAAGCCCTCCAAGACATCTAGGTCCTCGGCTCCAGCTACTGAGCCGAGACCTAAGGCTTCTAAACCTGCATCTGCATCGGCTCCGGCTGGAGCCGATGAGTCTACAGCTTCTGTGGTTCCCTCGGCTCCGGCTGGAGCCGAGGTATTAGAAATCCCCTTGTCGGCTCCGACCAGACCTTCGGAGCCGACATCTAGGAAGAGATTTAGGTCACCATCCCTTGGCTCCGTTCATTCAGCTCCAGCATCTCCTCTGCTGTCTGAACGGAGCCATAAATCTCACTCCTCTAGGTCATCAAGGCTGTCGGATCATGACCTTCAGAGGGTAGTGAGTCGACTTCTTAAGTCCGAGGCACTGGCCCAAATGCTTCAGAGCCCGACTCATCAGTCGATGCCTGTCCCTGTCCATCAATATGTTCCTCCTCCGACTCCTGAGCTCGGAGCCGGGGCATGTCGGAACCAAGACTGTGGTAGCGTCGGAGCCGATACAGATGTCTTCGGCCCGCCGCCGGCCCGATTTCTTCTTTCGAGGAATCTCGGCGCCGGACTTCGCCGGCTCCGAGGGGTGAGTGGCATCGGACCCTTGTCCCACCCCGCCTTCCTCTCGGAGCTTCGGGCGCTGGTGAGTTCGGCCGACATCGCCTCGAGCCATCACTGTCGGTGCCGAGGGAGGTTCTCAGCTTCTCGGAGCGGGGACCTCTGGCTTTGCCTGACAGGGGTGCTCGAGGTCATGCGGAGTGTGTTAGAGCCTGGCTCTACTCCACAGTCGGCTCCGCCCGCCCTCCCCACGGTGCCTCAGGTCAAGTCGACTCACTCCCTCATCCTGGACCGCAGAGAGCCAGCTCCTCAGGAACCCCTGTGGGATCTCATCCTCTTCCCAGGCCTCTCCAGATTTGGCAGAGGAGCCCTCGGAAGAGGAAGTGTAAGAGGAAACACATTGACTCACCTGAGTCCATCACATCTGACACAGATTTAGAGGATTCCGAGGGTTCCCCTGCTCCTTCTGAAGATGTCTCCTTTGCAGACATTCTGGAAATCCTCAAACAGAGGGGAAATTGGCCAGCCCTCAACCCTTCGGAGGATGAATCTGTGTACCTTGAGGCGTTTGGCTCTCGTCCTTCCACCTCCTGGGTGTCTCCCCCCTTTGACCCCCTCATGCAGGTGGTAGCTAAAAAGGCATGGACGGCTCCTGATTCAGTGGACCCCACTCCCAGGAGACCCTCCAAATTCATAACGGCACCAGCAGACAAACAGTTCTTGACAAAAGGGGATGTTATGTGATCCTATCTCGCCTACATTCTGAATGATGGGTTCGGAGCCGATCCCTCGGCTCCGACTCGGCACGCTTATGCCAAAGAGCGAAGTCTCTTATTGGCTGAGCTTACTATATCCCAGGATGCACCACCAACAGTCCCCCAGATCTCGTTTGCCGCTTAACTGCAAGGACGTGGTCTCGAGCTGGCTGGGCTGAGTAGCTTTATTAACTACTTTTTCTGTCAGTTTTTGTGCTTGTATTTCAAAACAAAAGCCGTTTTAACGGCTATTGCTATTGCTATTGCTATTGCTATTGATATTGTGTTCGATTGAGTACTGAAATTTATTGTGTGTGATTGTGTAGAGTTTGTTTTGGCGCCCACCTCCAATCCAGGGCCTTTTTGGTCAAACTCTTTAACTGAACTTTTAGTGTTTAAAGTTCCCGGTTATTACACCTAAGGTTGTGTTTTACACAGTTTCTGTAAGCCTTCGGCTTTTTTGTCATTACCGATTCTACAGTGATTAAATTTCCTGTCAGGAATTGTTAGCATTATGTCTCAAGCCCCTAGGCCTTCGGGCTTTAAAAAATGTACTAAATGTGCTTTTAAGATGTCTGTCACTGATGACCATCTACTTTGTGTTTATTGTTTAGGGGCAAAGCACTTGCAGGAGTCATGCAGCGTGTGTCACGCTTTTCCCTCTAGGGTCCTGCAGGAGAGGAAAAATAAATTAATTCAAAGGGTTGATTAAACCCTCTTTGAAGAAGCCTTGTCTTCCTCCGACTCCTGCCAAAAGAAAAGGGCTTGGCTCCGACCAGTCCGTCGGATCCGACTGCCAAGAGACCTAGGCAGGCCTCCTTCGGCCCAAAGACTTCGGAGCCGAGGTCGAACTGTCTGCCTCGATGCCTCCAGTATCGACTCCTCGACTTCGGAGCCGATGGCTGGCATCGAGGCGGTCACCTTCGCCGGCTCCACTGCTCGGAGCCGACAAGGGTCGCCCGCCAGACACTTCCTCCTCGGCCGCCAAGTCTACCTCGGCACCGATGGAATCTGGTGTGTGTGTTTCCTCGGCGCCGATTCTCATCGAGTCGCTCGAGCCGGTCCCCAGTCCATTGGGGCCGAGGGAGAGGTCTTCTCGAACCCGCTCTGTTTCCTCTCGGTCTCGAATGTCGGATTCTGATATAGACAGGGTGCTCCAAAGACTTTTCCAGTCCCCAGTCTTCCAAAATTTGTTTCGCTCCGACCCAGTTGGCTTGGAGCCATGGCTGACCCATCCTGCTATTCCTCCTCCGACTCCTTCGGCTTCGTCCGCGCAGCTGCTCCTGGCGCCGGTGGCGATCTCAGGGTCGGCTCCGACCCTTACTCCAAATTTGGGAAAATCACCTTCCAGAAGAAGGATCCAACCTTCAGGTTCTTTTATTTCCAAAAAACAGGGGCCCGGAAATTTTGGTCCAGCTGGCAACTCAGTAAGGGGATTGGTCCCATCCCCTTCCCATGGGGAAAAGGGTGGCCTTTAGACCCAAGGAGTCCTTCCAAAATTTCCCCCGGCTTCCTCCGCTTCCTGGGACCAGTCTTTCTTCAGGCCTGCCCTTTGGCCCCTCCCCGGTGTTTACCAAATGCATGGCAGTGGTAGCTTCTCACCTGAGGCGACAAGGATTCCAGGTGTTTCCATATTTGGACGACTGGCTCCTCACAGCTCCCACCAAGCATCTCCTTCTGATGGCCAGGGATTACACTTTTCGCATTTGTCAAAAGTTAGGCATTTCAATAAATTGCGAAAAGTCTGTTTTGTCGCTTTCGTACTATTACCTTCATGGGCCCAAATCTAGACACAGTAGACATGTCTCCCGGACTTACACATCAGAGAATAACAGACATACACAAACTGGTCTCACTCCTTTTCAACAACAACAGAATCAAAGCCAGGTTAGTTCTGAAAGTGTTGGGAATTATGGCGGCCATACCTCTGCTTCCATTAGCCAGATTCCACATGCGAATCCATCAATGGATGCTCTTTACACAATGGTCATACCAGCAACTTCCAATGTCCCACACCATTATGATCACGCGCATGCAGAAATCACCTCATGTGGTGGATGTCTTCCCCTCAGCTCTTGTTGGGAAGACCCTTTGTTCCCCCCCCTCCGGTTGCTACTCTGGCAACGGATGCCTCCCTGATCGGGTGGGGGGGGCATTATCAGGGCAGGATGGTCCTGGGCACATGGCAACCAGTCGAATGCCACTTGCACATAAATGTTCTGGAGATGAGAGCAGTGCTTTTAGCGTTGCAAGCCCTTCAAGACTCTCTTCCCTTGGGAACGATTGCAATCCAGACAGACAATATGTCTGTAGTGTGGTACATCAACAAACAAGGCGGAACCAGGTCCTACCCCCTGTGTCGAGAAGCACTCAGACTGTGGCAATGGGCGATTTCTTCTCAGCGGTTTCTGATAGCAACAATCCCGGAAGTCCAATCAAATCGGGACAAGTTGAGCAGAGCTATCCTCATGCCTCACGAGTGGTCTCTGAAAGACTCTGTTGTGAGAGAGATTTTTCTCAAGTGGGGTCAGCCTTGCTGCGATCTTTTTGCTACTCCCCAAAACAGCAAGTGCAGAGATTATTTCACTCTATTCCCTTTACCAGGCCAACCCAGCAGAGACGCTCTAGTCCAAGTTTGGCCCCGGGGACTTCTGTATGCATTTCCTCCCTTCCCACTAATCTCTCAAGTGATACAGAAAGCTATCGCTCAGAAGGCCTCGTTGATCCTCATTGCTCCTTACTGGCCTCGACAGGTGTGGTTCCCCTTTCTACATCAATTTCTATTGGAGCGACCTTGGCATCTGGACCTAGTTCCAGATCTTTTGATCCATCAGTCGGGTCAGTTTCATCGCTCCCTCCCCTCTCTGAACCTCACTGCTTGGTTCCTCCAGTTCCAACCTTAGCCAGGCTTCCTCAATTATCTCACTCTGTTCGAGATATTTTGATAGCTTCCCATAAATCTTCCACTCGGAAGATTTATTTGAGTAAGTGGAAACGCTTCACATATTGGGCTCAAGGAAGGGACATAGATCCTTTCACTGCTTCCATCCAAATAGTCCTTGATTTTCTAGCTGAACTCTTCCATGCAGGTTCATCTCCTTCTACTCTTAAAGTTCAATTGGCAGCTATTTCTAACTTTCATGTGGGTATTTCTGAGTCTGCCTTAATGTCCCACAAGCTTTGCAACTCCTTTTTGAAAGGAGTTTTTTTTCTCAGACCTCCTATAAGAAATCCTCCTTCTCCTTGGGACCTAAATTTAGTTCTTACTTCTTTGATTCTTCCCCCTTTCGAACCTGCAGCTTCCTGTTGTTTAAAATTGCTATCATGGAAAACTCTTTTTCTGGTAGCTATTACTTCAGCTAGAAGAGTTTCGGAACTTCATGCACTCAGCTGTCGACCTCCTTATCTGTTGTTCCATAAGGACAGGGTATCCTTACGAACCAACCCGCCTTTTTGCCTAAGGTAGCCTCGACGTCTAATCTAAATCAAAGCATTGACCTCCCCGTGTTTTTCCAGAATATTCCAATAGGTCTGAACAAAATTACACTGCCTAGATGTTCATCGTCAGTTAAGGTACTATTTGGATAGACAAAACAATTCAGAAAATCTGACCAACTGTTTGTCTCCTATGCAGAAGGCAGAAGGGACTTTCAGTTTCAAAGGTATCATTATCTAGATGGCTAACATCTCTGATTTCCCCTTTTTTATGAAATTAGACACCAAAAGCTGCCTAACAAACCTAAGCCCATTCCACCAGAGCTTTGGCTACTTCCTAGCCTTCCCAAAACAGACTGCCTATTGACACCATTTTGGGGTTTGGGCCCAAAAAAAACCCCCGGGAAAAAACATTGGGGGTTTTTTTTGGCCCCCCGGGGGGGGGCTTTTTTTTGCTTTGGGCCTTTTCGGACCCCCCCGGGGGGGGGTTTGGGGGGTTTTGTCCCGTTTTCCCCCCCAACCCCCAACCCTAAAAGCCTGGGAGTCAATCACTCAGGACAGATGGGTTTGGAAAATTGCCGGAGGTTACACATCCCATTCAAATCTCCCCCCTCCCCAAGAGAACCCCGGACCCACCACCCAGTAAAAGGGGAAATAGCAGCCGAGAAGCTTCAAAGCTGCTAAAAAGGAGTCATCCAACCGGTCCCCACAAAAAATCAAGGAAATTACCCCAGGTTCTTTTAGTGCCAAAAGACAGGGGACCTGAGACCAATATTGGATCTCAGCAGACTGAACCATCCCAATCCAAATTCGAATGGTCACAAATCCATTCCCCCTTGTTGGAGAAGGATGTTTGGATGTGCTCCATAGACCTCAAGGACCCCTATTATCACATCCCATAAAAGGCCCAGAAGGTATCTGCGTTTCAGCCTGGGAGCCAGTCATTACCAATTTTGTGCTCTGCCCTTTGGCCCACCACACCCCCCAGGGTGTTCACCAAGTGTTTGGCAGTGGGACGGCTCACCTGAGGAGCCGGATTCCAAGTGTTTCCCTATCTCGGACTGGCTCCTGACTGCCACCACCAGGCATCTATTTATGGACAACCTCAAAGCCACCATCTCCTGGGTGTTTCCGGGGGATTACATTCAATTGGTCAAAGTCTGTCTTGCTGCCCTCTTAAAGGGAGCAGAGATAGACTCAAGATTGAGGGGTCTTTCTTCCGGGAAAGGATCCAACTTACAGGGCCAAGTCAAGCTCTGATCTCGAGATCCAAAGCCCCAGCCGGGATGGTCCTACAGGTTTAGGCTCAATGTCTGCCACGGTTTTTTAGTTCCTCTAGCAAATTACACATGAGGATTCTTCAGTGGCTCTTATCAACTCAATGGCCTTTCAAGATCTTTCCCCTCAATCATCCCTCATGATTACGGAAATATGCAAAGGGACCCCGCTGGTGGCTTCAGACATCCAACTTGATCAGGAAACCCCTTTTTTCTCCCCCCAGTGGTTACCCTGACGACAGATGCCTCCCAGATAGGGTGGGGGGGATTGTCTGGGGGCTAGTTCAGGGCTCCTGGCTTCCGGAAAACTCTTCTCCCATCAACGTGTTGGAGATGAGGGCTGTACTTTATCCCTACAGGCCTTACACAAGTTCCCTTTCCCCAGGGTTATCGCCATCCACACAGACAACATGTCGGTGGTTTGGTATCTGAACAAACAAGGAGGGACCAAGATCCCCTTTGCAGAGAGGCCATGAGAGTGTGGGAATGGGCTGTAGCTACCAACCGCTTCTTGGTAGCGACCCACATCCCGGAAAGTCAAAAGACGTTAAGCAGGACAATTCTCTCCCTCCCAATGGTCTCTAAACCCACAGTAGCAGCCCAGGTTTTCAAGAGATGGGGAGGGGTGCGACTATTTAACTCCACAAAACACCAAGTGCCAAAGGTTCTTTCCCTTTATTCCACATCAGGAAGTACCGCCATGGAGCTCAACCCTGGCCAACAGGGTTTTTATGCTTTTTCCCCCAATCCCCCTCCTTCCCAAAGTCATTCAAAAGCTTCCAGGGTCTTCAATGATTCTGATTGCCCCATACTGGCCTCGCAGATATGGTTTCCTTTCCTGAAAAGCATGCAGTGGACATCCGTGGACCTTAGACCTGATCCCTTTTCTAATCCATCAGTCGGGACATTGGCATCAGTCCTTCAATCTCTGAAATTGACAGCTTGGCTCCTCCACTTCCGACCTTAGTCAAAACACACACTAGACCCCGGGAAATTGTTCACATTTTTCTTGATAAACCCACCACTAACAAATTGTACCTCAGTAAGTGGAAGAGGTTTGCTATCTGGGCTCAACTCAAGGGCTTAGACCCTATCACTGCTCCTGTCCCAGAGGTTTTGAAATTTTAACATCCCTATTTAATCAGGGGTCTTCTGTCTCAACTATTAAAGTTCAACTAGCTGCTATTTTAAATTCCTGGAGCCGATGAGTCTCAGCTTCTGTGGTTCCCTCGGCTCCGGCTGGAGCGAGGTATTAAAATCCTGTCGGCTCCGACCAGACCTTCGGAGCCGACATCTAGAAGAGTTAGGTCACCATCCCTTGGCTCCGTTCATTCGGCTCCAGCATCTCCTCTGCTGTCTGAACGGAGCCATAAATCTCACTCCTCTTGGTCATCAAGGCTGTCGGATCATGACCTTCAGAGGGTAGTGAGTCGACTTCTTAAGTCCGAGGCACTGGCCCAAATGCTTCAGAGCCCGACTCATCAGTCGATGCCTGCCCTGTCCATCAATAGTTCCTCCTCCGACTCCTTGAGCTCGGGCGGGGTCGGAACCGAGACTGTGGTAGCGTGGGAGCCGATACAGATGTCTTCGGCTCCGTCGTCGGCTCCGATTTCTTCTTTCGAGGAATCTCGGCGCCGGACTTCCCTCGTCGGCTCCGAGGGGGTGAGTGGCATCGGACCCTTGTCCGACCCCTCTCCTCTCGGGCTTGGCGCTGGTGAGTTCGGCTCCGTCATCGGCCTCGGAGCCATCACTGTCGGTGCCGGGGGGGGTTTTCAGCTTTTCGGGGCGGGGCCCTCTGGCTCTGCCTGACAGGGGTGCTTTCGAGGTCATGCGGAGTGTGTTAGAGCCTGGCTCTACTCCACAGTCGGCTCCGTCCGCCCCTCCCTCTACGGTGCCTCAGGTCAAGTCGACTCACTCCCTCATCCCGGACCGCAGAGAGCCAGCTCCTCAGGAACCCCCTGTGGGGATCTCATCCTCTTCCGAGGCCTCTCCTGATTTGGCAGAAGAGCCCCCTCGGAAGAGGAAGTGTAAGAGGAAACACATTGACTCACCTGAGTCCATCACATCTGACACAGATTTAGAGGATTCCGAGGGTTCCCCCCCTTCCCCTTCTGAAGATGTCTCCTTTGCAGACATTCTGGAAATCCTCAAACAGAGGGAAATTGGCCAGCCCTCAACCCTTGGAGGATGAATCTGTGTACCTTGAGGCGTTCGGCTCTCGTCCTTCCACCTCCTGGGTGTCCCCCCCCCTTGCCCCCCTCATGCAGGTGGTTGCTAAAAAGGCATGGGCGGCTCCTGCTTCAGTGGGCCCCCCTCCCAGGAGACCCTCAAATTCATAACGGCACCAGCAGACAAACAGTTCTTGACAAAAGGAGTTTCTGTGGATGCTATGGTGGTAGCTGCTGCCACTAAGAAGGAACTAGCTGATCCTTCAGTACCTGTCCATCCACCTAACAAGGAATCTAGGTCCATGGACAGGTACGGGAAGCGGATGTTCTCAGCGACATTTGCTATGCGTTAAGCTGAACTACCTGTGCCATTTACTCGTCTTCAAAGGGACTTGATCAAAGCGAGTGACATGTTAAGGACCCTACAGCTGCGGGTTTTCAAGATAAGATGAACACTCAGCTGGCTACCCTGAACTCCATAGCCAACTCCTCCATGCCTCCTTTCTTATGCGGCTGATGGAGCGTAGGGCGCAGGGACAGGTGTGGCCTTACGTAGGCATGCCTGGATGCGGCTATGCAATTTTCGGCCCCCTTTCAAGGCGTCTTTCACTAATTCCCTTGATGGATCATCTCTTTTGGTCCTCAAGTGAAAGAAACCTTGACTAGGTGCGAGACTGATGGCAAGACCCTTTCTGCCGTCGGAGTCCGTTTTCTACTCCTTCTAGGCCTTACCCCAAAGGCCAGAAAAGTGGGAAAATGTGGTTCCGTAAACAATTTTTTTTTTTTTATTTTTTTTTTTTTTTTTTTTTTTTTTTTTTTTTCTTTTTTTTTTTTTTTTTTTTTTTTTTTTGGGGGGGGGGGCGGGGGGGGGGGGGGGGGGGGGGGGGGGGGGGGGGCACAGGGGGGGGGGGGGGGGGGGGGGGGGGGGGGGGGGGGAGACCAATTTTGGATCTCCATGGACATTCGGATGCAAGCCTCCTTCAGACATCCAACTTAGATCAGGGCAAACCCTTTGTTCTCCCCTCCAGCGGTTACCCTGACGACAGATGCCTCCCAGATAGGGTGGGGGCATTGTCTGGGCAGGCTAGTTCAGGGCTCCTGGCTTCGGACGAAGCTCTTCTCCACATCAACGTGTTGGAGATGAGGGCTGTACTTGATCCCTACAGGCCTTACACAAGTTCCTTCCTCAGGGTATCATCGCCATCCACACAGACAACATGTCGGGTGGTTTGGTATCTGAACAAACAAGGAGGGACCAGATCGTATCCCTTTGCAGAGAGGCCATGAGAGTGTGGGAATGGGCTGTAGCTACCAACCGCTTCTTGGTAGCGACCCACATCCCGGAAAGTCAAATGTATTGGCGGACAAATTAAGCAGGACAATTCTCTCTCCTCACGAATGGTCTCTAAACCACAGTAGCAGCCCAGGTTTTCAAGAGATGGGGACGCCGTGCTGCGATCTATTTACGACTCCACAAAACACCAAGTGCCAAAGATTCTTCTCCTTGATTCCACATCAGGAAGTACCGCCATGGATGCTCTAGCTCAACCCTGGCCAACAGGGTTGCTTTATGCTTTTCCTCAATCCCACTCCTTCCCAAAGTCATTCAAAAGCTTCCCAGCTAAGGTCTTCAATGATTCTGATTGCCCCATACTGGCCTCGTCAGATATGGTTTCCTTACCTGAAAAGCATGCAGTGGACGATCCGTGGACCTTAGACCTGATCCGGATTTGCTAATCCATCAGTCGGGACATTGGCATCAGTCTCTTCAATCTCTGAAATTGACAGCTTGGCTCCTCCACTTCCGACCTTAGTCGAAGCCACACACTAGACCCGGAAGTTGTTCACATTTTGTCTTGCCCATAAACCCACCACTAACAAATTGTACCTCAGTAAGTGGAAGAGGTTTGCTATCTGGGCTCAACTCAAGGGCTTAGACCCTATCACTGCTCCTGTCCCAGAGGTTTTGAAATTCTTAACATCCCTATTTAATCAGGGATCTTCTGTCTCAACTATTAAAGTTCAACTAGCTGCTATTTCTAAATTCCATGAATCTACGGATCCTCCTTTGATGAGCAGCAGGCTATGCAAAACATTCATTAAAGGTGCGAGTCTGTTAAGACCACCAGTTTTTCATCCTGCACCTCCGTGGGATCTTGATTTAGTGCTTCTCGCATTAACATCTCCCCTTTTGAACCGGCTGCTACATGCAATTAAAATATCTGTCAGGGAAAGCGGCATTCTTAGTGGCTATTACTTCAGCAAGAAGAGTCTCAGAGCTTCAAGCCCTGTCTATTAAACCACCATATCTGATTTTCCACAAAGATAGAGTATCTCTTAGGCCTAATCCATCCTTTGTCCCAAAGGTCTGCTCTAGTTTCTGTCTTCAACAATCCCTAGAACTACCAGTTTTCTTTCCAAAATTCTCTAATGAGGCAGAATACACTCTCCATAAATTGGATGTTCACAGGCAATTACGCTTCTATTTAGACAGGACCCAGCAACTTCGTAAGTCAGACCAGTTGTTTGTGTCCTTCTCAGATAATAAATTGGGCCAAACCATCACAAAAGCTACAATCTCAAAATGGATCAGAGATTGCATAACTCAGGCCTATTCTTCTTCAAATAAGCAACTCGCATCATCTATCAAAGCTCATTCTACCAGAGCTATGGCTACTTCTATAGCTTTTCATTCCAAGCTCGCTATTTCGAAATTTGTGCTGCCGCTACTTGGTCCAACCCGCACACTTTCATTTCCCACTACAAATTGGATGTGGCATCTAAAGGACGAGCTTCATTGGTTCCACGGTACTCAGGAGTGTTTTCCAGTGAGCCACCCAGGATTCAGGTGCTAGGACGCTGTCCCATCATTCAGAATGTAGGAGATAGGATCACATAACATCTTTTAGTTATGTACTCACCATAACTTCAGATGTTTGGGATCCATCTCGCCTACATTCCTGATACCCACCCTCCTTCCCCCTACCTTGCAGATCAGAAGAGATAGAACGGTTTTGAGCTCCACTGTTTTTATCTTGTTTCATCTGACGATGTTATATAAGCAGGGTATGCATGTGTGCATGTATGCGGACAAACTAGATCTGGGGGACTGTTGGTGGTGCATCCTGGGATATAGTAAGCTCAGCCAATAAGAGACTTCGCTCTTTGGCATAAGCGTGCCGAGTAGGAGCCGAGGGATCGGCTCCGAACCCATCATTCAGAATGTAGGCGAGATGGATCCCAAACATCTGAAGTTATGGTGAGTACATAACTAAAAGTTTCTGTGGATGCTATGGTGGTTGCTGCTGCCACTAAGAAGGAACTAGCTGATCCTTCAGTACCTGTCCATCCACCTAACAAGGAATCTAGGTCCATGGACAGGTACGGGAAGCGGATGTTCTCGTCAGCGACATTTGCTATGCGTTCGCTGAACTACCTGTGTCATTTTACTCGTCTTCAAAGGGACTTGATCAAAGAAGCGAGTGACATGTTAAAGGACCCTACAGCTGCGGGTTTTCAAGATAAGATGAACACTCAGCTGGCTACCCTGAACTCCATAGCCAACTCCTCCATGCCTCCTTTCTTATGCGGCTGATGGAGCGAGTAGGGCAAGAGGGACAGGTGTGGCCTTACGTAGGCATGCCTGGATGCGGCTATGCAATTTTGGACCCCTTCAAGGCGTCTTTCACTAATTCCCCGTTCGATGGATCATCTCTCTTTGGTCCTCAAGTGAAAGAAACCTTGACTAGGTGCGAGACTGATGGCAAGACCCTTTCTGCCGTCGGAGTCCGTTTTTCTACTCCTTCTAGGCCTTACCCCAAAGGCCAGAAAAGTGGGAAAATGTGGTTCCGTAAACAATCTCAAGGGACTTCGCCTGACGCACAGAGTCGGTTCCCCGCCAGAGGCAGAGGCGGGAATAACAATGGTAGACGTCGCCCTCGAGGCAGGGGGGCTCCGCAGAACCAGGGCAATCGAGAAAGTTTCTCTGATAAGCCCTTTCAACATCCCTGAGGTGTTGCCCGACTGCCCACCTTCGGAGGCAGTCGGGGGAAGATTGTCACTGTACCCAGAAGCCTGGCTATCCCTGACTCAAGACAAATGGGTACAGTCCGTCATTTCCGAAGGCTATTCTATTCCCTTTCTTCGCATTCCAAACCAATCAAAAAAATCCCTTCCAGATGTTCCACCCGCTCAAAGGGATCTAGCGGTTTTGGAAATTTCAAAGCTGCTTGCGAAAAGAGCAATTCAGCCAGTTCCAGCAGACCAGCAAGGATCCGGAATCTACTCAAGGTTCTTTTTAGTTCCAAAGAAAACAGGGGACTGGAGACCAATTTTGGATCTCAGTATCTTGAACAGATCAGTCAAGAAAACAAGATTTCGGATGGTCACGCTGCAGTCCATCCTTCCCCTATTGGGAAAAGGAAACTGGATGTGCTCTATAGACCTTCAGGATGCGTACTATCACATAAAAATGAACAGACGCTCCAGAAGATTCCTCCGCTTCAGGCTGGGAACCAGTTATTTTCAGTTCAGGGCCCTGCCCTTTGGTCTCACCACTGCCCCCCGGGTGTTTACCAAATGCATGGCAGTGGTAGCTTCTCAACTGAGATGACAAGGATTCCAGGTGTTTCCATATTTGGACGACTGGCTCCTCACAGCTCCCACCAAGCATCTCCTTCTGATGGCCAGGGATTACACTTTTCGCATTTGTCAAAAGTTAGGCATTTCAATAAATTGCGAAAAGTCTGTGTTGTCGCCTTGTCGTACTATTACCTTCATAGGCGCAAATCTAGACACAGTAGACATGTCTGCGAGACTAACAGATCAGAGAATAACAGACATACACAAACTGGTCTCACTCCTTTTCAACAACAACAGAATCAAAGCCAGGTTAGTTTTGAAAGTGTTGGGAATTATGGCGGCCATACCTCTGCTTCCATTAGCCAGATTCCACATGCGAATCCTTCAATGGATGCTCTTTACACAATGGTCATACCAACAACTTCCAATGTCCCACACCATTATGATCACGCAGGCATGCAGAAATCATCTCATGTGGTGGATGTCTTCCCCTCAGCTCTTGTTGGGAAGGCCCTTTGTTCCTCCCCCTCCGGTTGCTACTCTGACAATGGACGCCTCCCTGATCGGGTGGGGGGGGGCATTATCAGGGCAGGATGGTCCAGGGCACATGGCAACCAGACGAATGCCACTTGCACATAAATGTTCTGGAGATGAGAGCAGTGCTTTTAGCGTTGCAAGCCCTCCAAGACTCTCTTCCCTTAGGAACGATTGCAATCCAGACAGACAATATGTCGGTAGTGTGGTACATCAACAAACAAGGCGGAACCAGGTCCTACCCCCTGTGTCGAGAAGCACTCAGACTGTGGCAATGGGCGATTTCTTCTCAGCGGTTTCTGATAGCAACGCACATCCCCGGGAAGTCCAATCAAATCGCGGACAAGTTGAGCAGAGCTATCCTCATGCCTCACGAGTGGTCTCTGAAAGACTCTGTTGTGTGAGAGATTTTTCTCAAGTGGGGTCAGCCTTGCTGCGATCTTTTTGCTACTCCCCAAAACAGCAAGTGCAGAGATTATTTCACTCTATTTCCTTTACCAGGCCAACCCAGCAGAGACACTCTAGTCCAAGTTTGGCCCCGGGGAGTTCTGTATGCATTTCCTCCCTTCCCACTAATCTCTCAAGTGATACAGAAAGCTATCGCTCAGAAGGCCTCGTTGATCCTCATTGCTCCTTACTGGCCTCGACAGGTGTGGTTCCCCTTTCTACATCAATTTCTATTGGAGCGACCTTGGCATCTGGACCTAGTTCCAGATCTTTTGATCCACCAGTCGGGTCAGTTTCATCGCTCCCTCCCCTCTCTGAACCTCACTGCTTGGTTCCTCCAGTTCCAACCTTAGCCAGGCTTCCTCAATTATCTCACTCCGTTCGAGATATTTTGATAGCTTCCCATAAATCTTCCACTCGGAAGATTTATTTGAGTAAGTGGAAACGCTTCACATATTGGGCTCAAGGAAGGGACATAGATCCTTTCACTGCTTCCATCCAAATAGTCCTTGATTTTCTAGCTGAACTCTTCCATGCAGGTTCATCTCCTTCTACTCTTAAAGTTCAATTGGCAGCTATTTCTAACTTTCATGTGGGTATTTCTGAGTCTGCCTTAATGTCCCACAAGCTTTGCAAGGCTTTTTTGAAAGGAGTTTTTCTTCTCAGACCTCCTATAAGAAATCCTCCTTCTCCTTGGGACCTAAATTTAGTTCTTACTTCTTTGATTCTTCCCCCTTTCGAACCTGCAGCTTCCTGTTCTTTAAAATTGCTATCATGGAAAACTCTTTTTCTGGTAGCTATTACTTCAGCTAGAAGAGTTTCGGAACTTCATGCACTCAGCTGTCGACCTCCTTATCTGTTGTTCCATAAGGACAGGGTATCCTTACGAACCAACCCGTCTTTTTTGCCTAAGGTAGCCTCGACGTCTAATCTAAATCAAAGCATTGACCTCCCTGTGTTTTTTCCAGAATATTCCAATAGGTCTGAACAAAAATTACACTGCCTAGATGTTCATCGTCAGTTAAGGTACTATTTGGATAGGACAAAACAATTCAGAAAATCTGACCAACTGTTTGTCTCCTATGCAGAAGGCAGGAAGGGACTTTCAGTTTCAAAGGTATCATTATCTAGATGGCTAACATCTCTGATTTCCCTTGTTTATGAAATTAGACACCAAAAGCTGCCTAACAAACCTAACGCCCATTCCACCAGAGCTTTGGCTACTTCCATAGCCTTCCAAGACAGACTGCCTATTGACACCATTTGTGCAGCGGCTACTTGGGCTACTCCTCACACTTTCATTTCTCATTATAAGTTGGATTTAGCTTCTAGGCATAGAGCTAACTTCGGTTCCACTGTTCTCAGGAGTCTGTTCCGTTAGGCCACCCGGGACAAGGTGCTAGGGACGGTCCCATCCAGCAAGAATGAAGGCGAGATAGACAACTTAACATATAGAAGTTATGTTCTTACCATAACGTTCCATGTTAGTTGTCTTCTTCTCGCCTTCTTCTTGCGTCCCACCCTCCTTCCCCCTGGCCTGGACAGACCTAGAGGAGTTGTGATTGTGACCTCTCTTTCTACCACCTCTTTACTTAGGCATATGCTGCTTTGCATATTTCCTGAATCAGGATGTAGGTCACCCTTCTTTCTCCCTGTTGTTAGAGGTGGACTCTGTTTATAGTTATTCTATACTATTATAAGCTGGGGTTAGCTTACAAACGAGATCTGAGGTAACTCTCGCCTAGCATTGTGGGATATAAGGGGAGCCTCGAGCCGGTGGAACCAACTCTCGAGCTTTTAGAGTGGCCGAGTCAGAGCCGAGGTCTGCTCCGAACCCATCCAGCAAGAAGAAGGCGAGAAGAAGACAACTAACATGGAACGTTATGGTAAGAACATAACTTCTATTTTCTCCTCTTCTAAAACATCTAGGATTCCAGATAAATATGCATAAATCCTCCTACAGTCCCTCATACAAAATTGTGTTTCTAGGTTGACTAATAGACACTGTGTCCCAAAAGGCTTTTCTTCCTCATGAAAAGATGAATTTGTATCTGGAAGTCTTTGCTCACTTGTCCCAAGCTATGGCCAGGACATTTCTCAGGATATTAGGCCTTATGAGTTCTATGGTTTTCATGATTCGCTTTGCCAGGTTACACATGAGAAAGATTCAGTGGTACCTCAAAAACATGTGGACCCAACATTCTCATCCTCTGGTGTTTCAGATTCCAGTCTTGGGCTTTATCAAGACAAAACTGCATTGGTGGAGAGATCAAATGGCTCACAATCCATGTCTCCCTTTTTTCTACCCACCCCAACACAATCTGTATTGGGGCACAGTTTCAAAGGGGGTAAAAGTGCAGGTCTTTGGGACAGTTCAGACAGGTCAGAGTATATCAATATCAAAGAAATGTTGGCTGTCATCCACTCCTTGAAAGCTTTACATCATCTCTGGGACCCAGGTCCCTTACATATCATAACAGACAACACCACAGTTATGTGGTAAATAAACAGGAGGGTACCAGGTCATATCCTTTGTGCCAGAGGGTAATGATAGTTTGGGATTTAATTATTTAGCATTCCTTAGCTCTTCAAGCTTCTTACATACAATCAGAGAAAAAACTACTGATCTGAAGTAGTTACTTCATTTGATCTGCAACCTGTGGGTGTCGGATCCAACCTTGGATCTGATCCGGCAGCTTTCCAAGATCCAAGCTCCTAGCTCCTCCCCCCTACCCATAATCCCCTACTACCAACCACATTACCTCAGATCACTTTTTGCCGCAGCTGAAGAAGCTTCCCTGTGAAGAGCTCCTGGCTGGGTGAGATCATTGCTGGTTTTAAACCACTTTTTTCAACCAAAGTTGTTGTTATGTGTGTGCTAGCCCCTTTTTCTACTCCTTGTGCTAGTTTTTGGTCCCTTTTGTTAATTTTAATCACTAGCTTACTTTCACTCCCCCTCCGCCTCCTAGTGTTTGGGTGTGTGTGTGAATAATGTCTGAAGGGCCTAAGGCCGTTTTTTCTAAATGTACTGAGTGTGGCCACAAGCTTTCCCCAGCTGATGGCCACACTCAGTGCGTTTTGTGCCTGGGGCAGCCCATTTGTCAGAGGCCTGCCAGATCTGCGCGGCCTTTAACCCCCGGGCACTTTGGGATAGGAAGAACAAGCTGATCCTGGCGGGAAAGCTCCCCCAGGAGTCGGCTTCTTCTTCCTCTCACGTTCGGGCTTCAGCTGCTTCGGCAGCTTCGGCGCCGTCTGTCTCCTTAGCTCTACCCGGGACTCAACCTCCCTCTTCGGGTTTGAGCTCTGGGGAAACTAGTGCCTCTTCCCCTTAGAGAGAAGAGGCACAAGGATAAGGAAGGACATAAGTCCCACAAAAGGCGGGCCAAACCTCATCCTTCGGCTCCGCCAGTGAAAGTGCTTAAGTCTCCCTCGAGGGTCTCCGGATCCCCCTCCTCTCTGCGCCGTTCGCCCTGTTTCTCGCCGGAGCCGGAGGAGGAGGATAGGTCTCCCTCGAGATCTTCGAGGCGGCCCTCCCGGCCCACCTCTACTACTTCGTCCAGGTCAACCCGAAGCATCTCCGAAGCGGATATGGATCGGATGATGCGTCGGTTCTTGCAGACCCAAATGCAGATGGGGATGCTCTTGCCTCCCCCCACTCTGGGGGGAGTGCGGCCCCCATATTTGCCCCGATCACTCCTTCTCCGACTCATTTTCGGGTCTCGGAGTCATCGGATCCAGGCCCTTTCGGACCCGGGGAATTGTCGGCGCCGATAGCTGTGGTCTCTTCGACGCCGACTATACCTTCGAGCTTGTCGGACCCGAGCTCTTGGGGCCGAGGGCTGAGCGTCGGATCCGAGGGAGTTGCTGTGTCTTCGGCGTTGTTGGCGTCGGAGCACACCTCTGCCTCGGCGCCGACTGCATCAGCTCCGACCCCGATCCCTTCCTCGGATCCGAGGAGATTGCTCTCAGAGGCTGGCGAGAGTGGCTCTCCTTCGGCTTTTGAGGTAGTGGAGAGGGTACTGTCGAGGTCCTCCACATCCCCGACCCGGGCTTCGGATCCACCCGTGCCCCCACTGTATGAGGGTCTGTTTTCCATCATCCGTCCATCGGGACAGCCTGCCCAAGCCCTCCAGCTAGTTCCCGTGGAGGAACAACAACCCGTGGACAAGCCCTCTTCGGACAGCCCCACCGAGGAGGTCCCTCGGAAACATCGGTGCAAAAGGAGGCACCTGGACTCCCCCGAGTCTGTTACCACAGACACAGACTTAGATGATACGGAGGGTTCCCCAAGGTCACCCCCTGAAGATGTCTCCTTTGGAGACATCATGGAAATGTTGTGTATCAGAGGGGGGTGGTCAGCCCAAAAGCCCTCCCTTGATGAGTCCGTGTTCCTGGAGCCCTTTGAGGCAGGCCCATCTACCTCCTGAGTGTCCCCTCCGGCCGACCCCCTGGTGGACTTAATTACCACCAGGGCGTGGAAGGAGCCCGACACCGTGGAGCCAATCCCTAGGTGCCCCGATAAAGTCCTCAGCCCACCCACAGATAGATCATCTTGGGCCAAAGGAACCCCCGTTGATGCCATGTTGGTGGTGGCGGCCACCAGGAAAGAACTCGCGCAGGAGAGTTCTTCGGTTCACCCACCGGATAAGGAATCTCGAGCGCTTGAATGGATTGGGAAGCGGATGTTTGCTTCAGCGACCTTTTCCATAAGGGTGCTGAACTATATGGCACATACCATTAGGCTACAGCGAGACTTTATTAAGGAATGCGCTGCAGCCCCCCCGGAGTCCATGTCTGTCCCAGACAAGAAGGTTTTTGAGACTCGAATGGCCACTCTAAAATCCATCTCCAATACATCTATGCGGCTTCTCTCCCATGCAACGGAGGGAGCCGCTAGAGCTAGCGGAGCCGGGGTCGTCTTGCGACGTCTCTCCTGGCTCCATCTTTGTGACTTCACGGATCCCTTCAAGGCGTCCTTCACGAACGTCCCTTTTGACGGTTCTGCCTTGTTTGGCAAAACTGTTCACGACACGCTGGTCCAAAGCGAAAAGGACGGGAAGACGCTGTCTGCCGTCGGAGTCCGCTTCTCTTATCCCCAAAGATCCTTCTCCAG
The DNA here is from genome assembly GCF_019279795.1 of Protopterus annectens. Classification (NCBI taxonomy): domain Eukaryota; kingdom Metazoa; phylum Chordata; order Ceratodontiformes; family Protopteridae; genus Protopterus; species Protopterus annectens. Next base: position 1,363,618,950 of record NC_056747.1, read on the forward strand.
GAATCAGAGGGGACAAAAGAAGCTGTGGTTCCGTAAGTCTCAGCAATCCCATCCTGCTGCGGACCACTCGTCCTCTAGAGGCAGAGGAGGACAAGGTGGACGCTGGCCCATAGGCAGAGGGGGGCCGCGTAACTTTGGGTCTAGAGAACCTTTCTCGGACAGACCCACGCAACAGCCCTGAGGGCTTGCCCGACTGTCCCTCTCTGGAGGCAGTCGGGGGGCTGTTGTCGGAGCACCTGTCAAACTGGGAGTCCCTTACAACAGATTGATGGGTGCTCCAGATCATATCCAGGGGATACTCCATTCCATTCATAAACCTTCCCCCCAAGCCCAGACGTCTCCCCGATGTCCCACCCGATCAGAGGGAGGCAGCGGCTTTGGAGATTTCAAAGCTGCTAAAGAAAAAGAGCCATCCAGCCCGTCCCCCCAGATCAGTCCGGATTGGGTTATTACTCCAGGTTTTTTTTTGGTGCCAAAGAAAACGGGGGACCTCAGACCCATCTTAGACCTTTTGCTCTGAACCTGTTCATACCCAAGGAAAAGTTCTGGATGGTCACTCTCCAATCAATTCTCCCCCTTCTGTGGGAGAACGACTGGATGTGCTCGTTAGACCTCAAGGATGCGTATTACCACATCTTGATGGGCAGACGATCCAGGAGGTTTCTCCGCTTCCGGCTCGGAGCCAGTCATTATCAATTCAGGGTTCTTCCATTCGGCCTCACCTCAGCCCCCAGAGTGTTCACCAAGGTCATGGCAGTGGTTGCAGCCCACCTGAGACTCCAGGGCATTCAGGTCTTCCCCTACCTAGACGACAGGCTCCTCACCATGACCAACAGGCATCAGCTCTCTGTGGCGAGAGATTATGCTCTGTCTCTGGCCCACAACCTAGGCATCTCAGTGAATGAGCAGAAATCCTGCCTGTGCCCCACTCAAGCCCTAGAATTCATAGGGGCCAGGTTAGATACACAAATCTCCCGAGTTGTTCTAACGTCAGTCAGGCTGAACAGCTTGTCGTATCAGGTGGTAGCCCTTCTTCGGAGCCCTGCTCCTCCGGCGGAGTTAGTCCTGAGGGCACTGGGGTCTATCTCAGCAGCGATCAGTCTCTCTTCATGCCTGTCTGCGAATGCGCATATTACAATGGACCTTCAAGTCCAATGGTCCCTGTCGATCCACCCGTTAAGCACGCCAATACCCCTGAGCAGGGTGTGCAGGGACTCCCTTCTGTGGTGGTTACATGCGCAGGAACTCAGAGAAGGGAGGCCCTTTGTGATTCCCCCGGTCAAAGCCACGTTGACCATGGACGCTTCTCGCCACGAGTGGGGGGGCATTGTTCAGGCAGATCCGTTCAAGGCACGTGGACTTCCCTAGAGACCACATTGCATATCAATGTCCTAGAGATGAGGGCGGTGCTTTTGGCGTTGCAAGCTCTCCACGACCTTCTTCCCCTGGGGACTATTGCGATCCAGATGGACAACATGTCAGTAGTCTGGTATATAAACAAACAAGGAGGGACCAGATCTTACCCCCTGTGTCGAGAAGCCATGGGAGTGTGGGAATGGGCGATTTCCACCAACCACTTTCTGATAGCAACACACATTCTGGGACAGTCAAACATATTAGCAGACAAGCTAAGTCGAGTGCTCCTCACTCCATATGAGTGGTCTCTGAATCCGTCTGTTGCGAAGCAGATCTTCCACAAATGGGGTCAGCCTCGCTGCGATCTTTTCGCTTCTCCTTTAAACACAAAATGCAGCGAGTACTTCGCGATAGTTCCCCCCAGAGGGGAGACCCCCAGAGATGCTCTAGTCCATGCTTGGCCCCCCCAGACTCCTTTATGCTTATCCCCCCCTCCCACTCATGATGAAATTCATCCAGAAAGCCTGTCGGTTGGGGAGCAGAGTTATCCTCATAGCCCCATTCTGGCCTCGGCAGATCTGGTTCCCCTTTCTGCGGTCTCACAGTATGGCTCCTCCATGGATTCTGGATCCCAGTCCAGACCTAATCACGCATCCAGCGAGATGCCATACCCCGAACCTGGTCAATCTCAAACTTACTGCTTGGTTGATCCAGTTCCATTAATGGCTAGGACTCCCGGTATCTCATCCCCCGTTAAGGCCATTCTGGTGGCGGCTCATAAACCGTCTACCAGAAAACTTTACAACAGTAAATGGAAATGTTTCTCCATCTGGGCCAAAGACAAAGACTTGGACCCATTTACTGTCCCTATTCCGACTATTCTGGACTTCCTTTCCCTGCTTTTTAGGCAGGGAGCAAGTGCCTCCACGGTTAAGGTGCAGCTTGCGGCCATCTCCCATTTTCATGTGGGGGATGGCATAGGCTCCTTAGCATCTACAAAGTTGTGCAAAACCTTCTTAAGAGGCGTTTTTCTTTTGAAACCACCTGTAAAGACTGTGGTTCCCCCATGGGATCTCACTCTGGTTTTGCAAGCCTTGATGAGACCACCTTTCGAGCCTGCGGCCTCGGTTCCGTTGAAGTTTTTATCTTGGAAAATGGCTTTCTTGGTGGCTATTACTTCAGCCAAGAGGGTTTCAGAATTGCAAGCTCTGTGTATCAAACCTCCGTACCTTATCTTTCACAAGGATAGAGTGTCCCTCAGGACTAATCCGTCTTTCTTGCCTAAGGTGGCTACAGAATCAAATATTAATCAATCAATAAATCTTCCTGTATTTTTCCCAAATTTTCACAACAAAGGTGAATACACGTTGCACAAATTGGATGTACACAGACAACTGCGTTTTTACTTGCACAGGACTAGAGAGTTTCACAAGTCAGACCAGTTGTTTGTTTCTTATGCAAAGTCAGCCATGGGCAAGGCAATTGCTAAAGTGACTGTAGCAAATTGGATCTGTCAGTGCATTATGCTGGGATACACTTCGTCTGGTAAGCCAGCTCTGGTTGGCGTCCGTGCTCATTCCACAAGATCTGTAGCTACCTCAACAGCCTTTTGGTCTAGGGTTCCAGTAGACGATATATGTTCAGCAGCTACCTGGTCCTCATCTCATAGGTTCATTTCTCATTACAAGCTGGATATGATTTCCAGGAGTATGGCTTCTTTTGGCTCCGCGGTGCTTTGGAATATCCTTCTGTAAGGACCACCCAGGTTCTTGTAGGTTAGCTGGGGACTCTGTCCCACAGGTTGCAGATCAAATGAAGTAACTACTTCAGATAAAGAAGTTATGTACTCACCATAACGTTCCATCTGAGTAGATACTTCATTTGTCTGCAACTGACCCCCCCTGCCATCCCCCGAACCTGTCGGGAATTTTTTCTGATCATTCGGAGTTGATTTCTGTCTCAAGTTGGTGAGGCAAAAAAAACGATCTGAGGTAATGTGGTTGGTAGTAGGGGATTATGGGTAGGGGGAGGAGCTAGGAGCTCGGATCTTGGAGCTTGGAAAGCTGCCGGATCGGATCCGAGGTCGGATCCGACACCCACAGGTTGCAGACAAATGAAGTATCTACTCAGATGGAACGTTATGGTGAGTACATAACTTCTTTTTTTGCAGGTGGGTAAGACCCACTGTACCCTCTATAGCTCTGCATACCTAAATATGTCAACACCAGAATTACATTACAATAGATAAGGAAAGGACAAGTTCTGTATCGACAGTTAACCACAAACCCACTACAGTAAATGTTTAGGTCTGGTTAACAATGATCCAATGATGGTACAGAAACCTGTACTTCAACCACCTACATGTAACTCTACATATACACAGATAACATACATACTCTTTTATATTATATTTATTATTTATATATATATATATATAATCTGTGTGTGTGTAGGTATATGTTTGTGTATGTATGTATGTATATATATATATATATATATATATATATATATATATATGGGATCTGTATGGATCCCCGAACGGCAACATCACCGAAATAGATTCGTCCGGGCATACTTGCGCGAAAGTGCTTTTCACCGAAGAAGCACTTTCGTGTAAGTATGCCTGTTGCGGAGATCATACTACATTGGGGATAAGGGAAAATTCCCTTTTCCCCACTGTAGTGCGACCTTGGACTGAGAATATTAAAGTAGGGGGTGGGGGGTGCAGGGGGGCTTGTCCCCCTGCAAAAACATAAATGTAATGTATTTATTTATTTATTTTTTAACACACTTTAATGAAAGCGCTTTTTCGGTGAAAGCACTTTTGTTAAAGTGTGTTCGGTTACTGTGGATTTGGTCTATTGAACTTTCGTTCAATAGTCCTAAATCTATATGTTATGTTATATTATCTCGCCTTCATTCTTACAATGATGGGTTCGGAGCCGATTCTTGGCTCTGACTATATATACATACACTGTTTTATATATGCAGACATATATATATATATATATATATATATATATATATATATATATATATATATATATATGCATATACATGCACACACACATATATATAGAATGCTAGATATAGAGGATTATGATCAGGTCTCCAATCATAATGTGTAGATTATGTTTTCTAGACATGGATGCCAAGTAATTCACCTGAAGAGCAAAGCTTGAGAGGTGAATCTTGGCATCCAAGTTGAAAACACATACTAATACCTTATGATTGGAGATCCGATCATAATTCTTTTTAGTGTATGGAGATTTATCTTCTCCATGTACTACTAGTCACATAAAAGTAAAATAAAGAAAAAAAAACACAATGTGTTGTGCTTGTTTTGAAAGCCAGTAAAGTAGTGGGGAAGTGCTTGACGTCCCTACATATTCCCTGTCTTAGGGAAGCAGTTTGATTCAAAATAGTGACTGCAATGTAGTAGACAGTAGGCCAAAATGGTTGTTGAAATGAAACCATTTTGTGCTTTATTGCTGCTTTTTATTGGCCGACGTTGTCAGCTTTTAGTACCGGATGCAATCTTAACAGCACGTGGGGGGTGCTTAACAATTGATGTTATGTTGTATTATCTCACCTTCATTCTTACAATGATGGGTTCAGAGCCGATTCTTGGCTCGAACTCGGCCGAATACTTAGCTGAAGATCTTAAACTTGGCTTGTGGCAAGAAGGTATCCCACAATGCAGTGGTGTAATTCCCCAGATCTCGTTTGCCGTTTATGAGGTTGGATGCGCTCATCTTGGCCATGGCTAAGTTGTGATACGACTCAGTCAGAGCTGCCAGTCAAACTCCCAAAAATTTCTAAGGCCACTACTTCCTTGGCTCTGCAGTCCTGTTAGCCGTCAGAAGTTATTTTGGTTGATAGGCCTGGTTCTTTGGCTCCAAAGCCTTCGGAGCAGCAAGATACCTCCACTTGGAGCCGGTCCATTGAAATTTCACCAGTTTCCCTGACCTTGAGATCGCCAATCCTCCATAGGTCTCGATCTCCTTCCCTATCTTACAGGTCTACAAGAAGTTTATCAGATGAGGACGTGTAACGGGTGGTGCGTAGACTCCTCAAGTTGCTTGCGCTGACTAAATTATTCTCGACTCCCACCCATTTGGTTTCGGAGCCTACTCTGCCCACTGTTATTCCGCCTCCGAACCAAGCTGATCCTTTGGAGTCGGAGTGCTCGGTACCACTTATGTGGAACCATCGGTTCAGAGACCCCCTTCAGTGTCCATGGAACTGACATCTGCTCCTACTCTCTCAGCGCCGTCAGGTGAGTCAGCTCAGGTTAGCTCGGCTCCTATATCGGCCTCAGGTCTGATTTCATTGGCTCTGTTGCCTTCCTCTGTCACCTCGGAGCCGGCGGAGTCTTCGGAGCTGGTGAGATCCACCTTTGAGCTAATGAGGAGTGTGTTGTCTTCCCATTCAGCACCGCAGAAGATACCAGTACTCGTGCCCCCAAGGCACCGGCTACTGTCTCAGCACCACCCATTCCTCAAGACAGCAGAGACCCAGAGCCTCAGGATCCCCCATTGGGCGAACCCTTCTCATCCGAGGCCTCCCCAAAATATCCTTCTGAGGAGCCACCTCAGAAGTGAACCTGCAAGAGAAAGCATGTTGACGTCCCAGATGAGTCCATCACTTCAGACACTGAACTCGATGAGTCAGAAGGGTCCACATGGTCGTCCTCTGACGATATCTCATTTGCAGATATCATAGAGATCTTCAAGCAAAGAGGTGGTGGGCAGACCACTACCCCTACTGATGAGGCGTTAGTGTACCTGAAGGCTTTTGGGTCTCAACCTTCAGCTTCCTGGGTGTCCCAACCTTTCGATGAACTAATGGACATGGTTAGTCGAAAGGCATGGGAGTCACCCGACACTGTGGAACCAGTCCCTCGGAAGCCAAATAAATTTTTGTCAGCTCCTTTGAGCAAAGAATTTCTAACAAAGGGAGTACCTGTAGATGCTATGGTGGTGCCAGCAGCCTCCAAAAAGGAACTTGCAGAGACTTCCTCATCTGTTCATCCTCCAAATAAAGATTCTCGAATGATGGACAGATACAGGAAGCGTATCTTTTCTTCAGTGACTTTTTCACTGCGATTGCTGAACTACTTATCCCATTTTACGAGGCTACAAAGAGATCTCCTGAAAGAGCTAGGAGATACTCTACAAGGTTCAGTAGCTGCAGGGGTGAATGAGAAGGTCTCCTCCCAGCTGTTCACATTAAATTCCATTGTCAACTCCTCCATGAGGCTCATATCATAGGCAGCAGATGGAACGAGCAGGGCAGCAGGTTCTGGAGTTTCCCTTAGGAGACACTCCTGGATGCGTTTGTGCAATTTTGCAGAGCCCTTTAAGTCTACCTTTACTAATGCCCCTTTTGATGTTTCCTCACTCTTTGGCCCCAAAGTAAAAGACACTCTAACCCGATGTGAGCAGAAAGGAAAAACCCTCTCTGTCACTGGAGTATGTTTTTCTGTACCTCCAAGACCTTATCCCAAAGGTCAGAAGAGCAGAAAGATGTGGTTCAAAAGATCCCAGAGATTTTACCAAGATGCACGGGGTGATACCTTTCCCAGGGGCAGAGGGGGAGGTAATAATGGTAGATGCCACCCCAGAGGCAGAGGGAGGGGATCCACAAAACCAGGGTAACCGTGATTTTTTTCATGCATGGACGCCCTTATCAGTGCTCCTGAAAGGAGGCCCAACTGCTCTAATCTGGAGGCAGTTGGGGAATGTTTATCGATGTACCCAGAAGCCTGGTGAAATATCACAAGTGACAAATGGATACTAAACATAATATCCAGAGGATACTCCATCCCTTTTTCCAAACCTGTCCCACAGACCAAAACACTCCTGGATGTTCCACCCAATCTAAGGGAACAAGCAACTATAGAGGTTCAAATGTTGCTGCACAGAGGAGTCATCTAAGAAGTCCCCACAGATCAAATAGGATTTGGAACTTACTCAAGATTCTTTTTAGTGCCAAAAAGAATAGGGGACTGGAGGCCCATATTGAGACCTAGGCAAGTTAAACAAATCTGTCAAGAAGTCAAAGTTCCGAATGGTGACACTGCAGTCTATACTCGCCTTTTTAGGGAAAGACAGTTGGATATGCTTGATAGACCTTCAAGATGCTTACTACCACATAACAATGGACAGGACATCAAGAAGGTACTTACGGTTCTGGCTGGGAGCCAGCCATTACCAGTTCAGAGCTCTGCCCTTTGGTCTCAGTACAGCCCCCAGAGTGTTCGCCAAATGTATGGCAATAGTCACGGCTCACCTGAGGTGTCTAGGATTCCATGTGTTTCCTAACTAGACGACTGGCTCCTATCTGACACCTCCAAGCATCTACTCCTACAAGCCAGGGATCTAAAACATTGGATATCTGCAATCAGTTGGACATTACAGTAAATTTTAAAAAATCTGCCTTGTTGCCTTGTCAACATATTACATTCATAGGCGCAGATCTAGACACTTTATCTATGGTAGCACGTCTTCCAACAGAAAGAGTCATAGCACTCAGACAGCAAATACTTCACCTCCTTCCCAAGGACAAAGTGAAAGCAAAGGTAATTCTACGCTTATTAGGAACAATGGTCTCCATGATTGCATTAATTCCTCTTGCCAGAATACACACAAGGATTCTTCAATGGCTATTATTCTCCCAATGGTCACTTCAAGAGCACCCAATGTCTCATCTGATCAGAATAACGGAATCTTGCAAGAACGACTTGAGATGGTGGATACACTCCACTCATGTGACAATAGGCAGACCCTTTGTTCCACTTCAACCAATAGCTACAGTGACCACGGATGCTTCCCAGACCGGGTGGGGAGGGGGGGTCATTATCTGGGAAGAACAGTCCAAGGTACATGGCAAGATCACGAGGCTCACTTGCATATAAATGTTCTAGAGATGAGAGCAGTGCTTCTTGCATTGCAAGCACTTCAAGACTCTCTCCCTCTAGGGACTATTGCAATCTAGTCAGACAATATGTCTGTGGTTTGGTACATAAACAAGTAGGGGGGAACCAGATCTTATCCCCTTTGTATAGAAACCCTAAGAGTATGGCAGTGGGCAGTTTCTTCCCAGCACTTTCTGATCGCAACACACATTCCGGGGAAGTCCAACATGATAGTGGACAAGCTGAGCAGAGCAATCCTAATGCCTCACGAGTGGTCTCTCAATCGCAATGTAGCGGAAATGATTTTCCAGACATGGGGACAGCCTTGCTCCCATGAATGCCAAGTGCAGCAACTACTTTACCCTAGTTCCCCCTTCGGGGGAGACACCGAGAGATGCTCTTGCTCACGATTGGCCCTCGGGACTTCTATATGCCTTTCCACCATTTCCTCTCATACCCAGAGTAATTCAGAAAGCACAAAGCTCAGAAAGCAGGATAATTCTCATTGCTCTTTACTGGCCTTGCCAAGTTTGGTTCCCCTTCCTTTGGCCCCACCTTCAGGAGAAGCCTTGGATTCTGGACCCAGTGCCAGATCTGCTGACTCATATGTCAGGGAGCTTCATCTGTCTCTCCACACCCTAAAACTGACAGCTTGGCTGCTCCACTTCCCACTTTAGTCAGGCTTCACAATTTCACTCCCACTGTTAGACATATCTTAATGTCCTCCCATAAAACTTCCACTTGAAAGATTTATTCTAGTAAATGGAAGAAGTTTTCCCTGTGGGCTCAAGATAAGAACATTGATTGTTTCTCTGCACCTATTCATTCTATTTTGGAATTTTTGGTGGAACTGTTTCAACAAGGCGGGTTGCAGCAACCATCAAAGTTCAACTTGCTGCAATTTCAGATTTTCAAATTGGTGATACTTCTTCAAATGTAATGTCACATAGATTGTGTAGAACCTTCTTAAAAGATGAATGTTAAGTTGTCAAACTCGCCTTCATTCTTGCTGGATGGGTTCGGAGCCGATCCTCGGCTCCGACTCGGCACTTGCTAAGCTCGAGTGCTAATTTTACCAGCTCGAGGCAACCCTATATCCCATGATGCAAGGCGTGACTACCCAGATCTCATTTGCCGCTTCGCGAAGAGGTCTCCTTTTACGAGCTCAGGTAGAGTTTTAGTATTTTTATACTAAAGTCAGTCAGAAAAATTTCTATTTTCCTTATTTCTTTTTCTTAAGAGTTAGTGTTAACTAATACCTCTCTATCTTGCCCTATATTACCTTTCTACTTTGTATTAGGGATAGTTTTTTCCTCCCTTCAGGCCTTAAGCCTCCCTTCCATTATTTTTCTGTCAGGAAGTGTGTGTGTGTTAATCAGTTTTCCCCCTTTTATTAGCTAACTGTGTGACTGGTGTGTGTGTGTGTTTTTTGTGTTTGGCATACCATGTCAAAAGAAGTAAAGGTCTCAGGCTTCAAGAAGTGTGACTCGTGCTGTCAGAAGATGTCTCTGACAGACGGTCACACTTCTTGTGTGTACTGCCTGGGGCCTCTACACCTGCAGGACTCCTGTGCTCTTTGTCACTCCTTCAGCCAGAGAGTCCTGTAGGAACGTAGGAACAAATTAATCCTACGTGGCTTGTTGAAGCCAGAGGGCTCCCCGACCAAGACTGGGTTGGGAAAGCCCTCTAAGCCACCTAAAGCCCAGGCTGTGGCTCCTAAGCCTTCGGCGGTGGCTCCGACTCCTTCGGAGTCGAGATCGGCTCCGGCTGGAGCCGATCTTTCTATCTCTGAGGTGGTGGTATCGGTGCCGGCTGGCTCCGATACACTTGCACCGATGTCGATGTCGGCTCCAGCTGGAGCCGACATATCTTTGACCAGGACTGGTGCCGATAAGCTGTCGGCTCCAACTGGAACCGAAGGGTCTTTGGCTCCGATGGCTCCTTCCAAGAAGAGATCTCGGTCCCCTTCCCTGGAGTCGATTCGCTCGGCTCCGGGATCTCCTCTGCTTTCAGAGCGGAGCCATCGGAGCCGATCTTCAAGGTCTTCCAGGCTATCAGACTATGACTTGGAGAGGGTGGTAAGTAGACTGCTGAAGTCACAGGCACTGGCCCAGATGCTCCATAGCCCGTCTCAGCAGATGACTGCTATCCCTCATCCCCCTGAAATTCCTCCTCCGGCTCTCCTTCAGAGTTCGGAGCCGGAGCTTCTCGGAACGTTGACTGTGGGTGCACCGGAGCCGATACCTCCCCTGTCGGCTCCGTCGTCTTCGACTCCGATTTCCTCCATAAGACCTTCCTTGGAGGGATCCGGTCATCGAATCTCCCTTGTCGGCCCCGAGGGGGCGAGTGGCATCGGACCCTTGTCCGACCCCGCTCTCCCTCTTGGAGCTTCGGCATTGGTGAGCTCGGCACCGACATCAGCCTCGGAGCCTTCTCTTTCGGCGGGACCGGGGATTCCTGTTTCTTCGGAGCGGGAGTCTTCTGGCCTCCCTGGAAGGGGAGCCTTTGAGGTGATGAGGAGTGTTCTAGCCCCGGAGCTGAGTCAACGGTCAATTCCATTAGCTCCTCCCTCTTCGGTGCCTGTCGATGTCTCTTCCCATTCTCTTGCTCCCGGACCCAGAGATCCATCGCCCCAGGTTTCCCCATTGGGAAGAACTTCCTCTTCCGAGGTTTCTCCTGATCCTTCGGGAGAGCCCCCGCGTAAGAGGACATGCAAGAGGAAGCACACAGACTCCCCCGAGTCTACTACATCCGATACCAACTTAGATGAGTTGGAGGGTTCCCCACGGTCCCCCTCTGAGGATGTCTCCTTCTCAGACATCCTGGAACTCCTTAAGCAGAGGGGGAACTGGCCTTCCATTAACCCCTCCGAGGATGAGTCGGTATACCTGGAGGCTTTTGGATCTCGACCCTCCTCCTCCTGGGTGTCTCCGCCTTTCGACCCCCTCATGCAAGTGGTGGCTCGAAAGGCATGGGCGGCCCCGGATTCTGTGGAACCAGTCCCCAGGAGGCCTTCTAAATTCATCACGGCCCCCTCAGACAAACATTTTCTCACCAAGGGTGTCCCTGTTGATGCCATGGTGGTGGCGGCTGCCACCAAGAAGGAACTTGCCGATCCTTCTGTACCTGTCCATCCTCCTAACAAGGACTCTAGGGCCATGGATAGGTGCAGTGGCGGATGTTTTCTTCAGCGACCTTCGCTATGCACTCGCTGAACTATCTCTGTCACTTTACCCGGCTTCAGAGAGACATTCTCCAGGAACTAGGTGAGGTAGTTCAGGATCCGTCAGCTGCTGGGGCTCAAGAAAAGATTGCCTCACAGCTCGGAATCCTAAATTCTATAACTAACTCCTCCATGCGGCTCATTTCTTATGCAGCCGATGGGGCGAGTAGAGCCGCAGGCACAGGAGTGGCACTTAGGCATCAGTCCTGGATGCGGCTTTGTAATTTCACGGACCCCTTTAAGGCGTCCTTCACTAATACTCCCTTCGATGGTTCGGCTTTGTTCGGGCCTCAGGTGAAGGACACTTTGACCAGGTGTGAGCAAGATGGCAAGACTCTTTCTGCCGTAGGAGTCCATTTCTCCACCCCTTCAAGACCCTATCCCAAAGGTCAGAAGGGAGGGAAAATGTGGTTCCGTAAATCTCAGGGAGTCATGCCGGACGCACGTGGTCAGTTTATCCCCAGAGGCAGTGGGGGTAATAACAATAGATGCCACCCTAGGGGCAGAGGAGGTCCGCAGAATCAAGGTAGCAGAGAGCCTCTCTCTGATAAACCCTTCCAGCACCCCTGAGGTGTTGCCCGACTGTCCACCCTTGGAGGCAGTCGGGGGAAGATTGTCGCTGTACCCAACAGCCTGGCGTTCCCTTTCTCAAGACAAATGGGTACAGTCGATCATATCCGAGGGTTACAATATCCCTTTAGTGAGATATCCTGTTCCTCATCAATCCCTCCCAGACGTTTCACCCGGTCTAAGGGAGTTGGCAAAGCTGGAGGTATCAAAGCTCCTAGCAAAAAGAGCCATCCAACTAGTGCCAGCAGACCAAGTAGGATCCGGAATCTACTCAAGATTCTTTTTGGTTCCCAAAAAGATGGGAGATTGGAGACCACTTTTAGACCTCAGCAAACTAAACAAGTTTGTCAAAAAGGCAAGGTTCCGGATGGTCACGCTTCAGTCCATTCTACCCTTTTTGGGCAAGGACAACTGGATGTGCTCAATAGACCTTCAGGATGCGTACTATCACATAAAAATTCACAGGCGCTCCAGAAGGTTTCTCCGCTTTCGGCTGGGGACCAGTCATTTTCAATTCAGAGCCCTGCCCTTTGGTCTCACTACAGCCCCCAGAGTGTTTACCAAATGTATGGCAGCAGTCACGGCTCACCTGAGACGTCAAGGATTCCAGGTGTTTCCGTATCTAGATGACTGGCTCCTCTCTGCCACCACCAGGCATCAACTTCTCAAGGCCAGAGACTACACTCTTCACACCTGCAACCAATTGGGGATTTCTATAAACTTCGAAAAATCTTCATTGTCTCCTTGCCAATCTATTACCTTTATAGGAGCAGAATTAGACACTGTCAGGATGTCAGCAAGACTCACAAACCAAAGAATTCTGGACATCCAAAAGTATGTTCGGATCATACTACTCAGCAAAAAGATCAGGGCCAGATTTGTCCTGAAGGTGCTAGGTCTTACGGCTGCGGCCATCGTACTACTTCCTTTAGCTCACTTCCACATGCGTCTTCTGCAGTGGATGTTGTTCACCCAGTGGTCCTTCCAGCAGCTTCCCATGCACCACGAGATCTTCGTGACGCAATCGTGCAAGAGTCACCTAACCTGGTGGATGTTTTCTCCGCAACTCCATCAGGGCCGACTGTTTGTTCCCCCAATCCCGGTTGCCACAGTCACTTCGGATGCCTCTCTGATCGGGTGGGGGGCGGGCATTATCAGGGCAGGATGGTCCATGGGACTTGGCAACCCATAGAATACCATCTGCACATAAATGTCCTAGAGATGAGAGCAGTGCTTTTAACGTTGCAAGCCCTCAGTGACTTTCTTCCTTTAGGGACTATTGCAGTTCAGACGGACAACATGTCCATAGTCTGGTATATCAACAAACAGGGTGGGACCAGGTCCTATCCACTGTGTCGAGAAGCTCTCAGACTTTGGCAATGGGCAATCTCCTCTCATCGGTTTCTGATAGCAATGCATATCAGCGGGAAATCCAACCTCTTAGCGGACAGACTGAGCAGAGCTATTCTTATGCCACACGAGTGGTCTCTCAAACAATCAGTAATGGACGAGATTTTTCAGAAGTGGGGCGTCCCTTGCTGCGACCTTTTTGCTACACCACAAAACAGCAAATGCCCAGACTTCTTCTCCCTCTTTCCACTACCAGGCCATCCTCCCAGAGATGCTCTAACCCAGGATTGGCCCCGGGGACTTCTTTATGCCTTTCCTCCATTCCCGCTGATACCTCAAGTGATTCAGAAAGCTACCGTCTTGAGAGCCAAGTTGATTCTCATTGCCCCTTACTGGCCTCGACAAATTTGGTTTCCGTCCCTACATCGTCATCTCTTGGTTCAGCCTTGGCATCTGGATCCAGTTCCAGATCTTCTGACCCACCATTCGGGTCATCTGCACCAGGCCATTCATTCTCTCAACCTCACTGCTTGGTTGCTCCACTTCCTTCCTTAGCCAGGCTCCCTATGATTTCTAATCCTGTGCGAGATATCATAGTAGCTTCTCTAAAGTCCTCTACCAGAAGGATTTATGCTAGCAAATGGCAGCGTTTTTCCTTCTGGGCAAAGTCCAGGGACATAGATCCCTTTACTGCTCCAGTGCAGTCAGTCTTGGACTTCCTAGCTGAGATTTTTCAGTCGGGTTCTTCTTCCTCTACAGTTAAGGTCCAGCTGGCAGCGATCTCAAATTTTCATGTTGGCTTAGCGGATCAAAACATAATGTCTCACAAGCTTTGCAAAGCCTTTCTTAGAGGGATCTTTCTGCTGAAACCTCCAATCAAAGATCCCCCTCCGCAATGGGACCTGAATTTAATGCTGGCATCCTTGATTCTGCCAGCCTTTGAACCGGCTGCTACATGCTCATTAAAATTTCTTTCCTGGAAGACAATTTTTCTGGTTGCTGTTACTTCAGCCAGGAGGATGTCTGAACTTCATGCTCTCTGTGTTCGTCCCCCATACTTGGTTTTCCACAAAGATAGAGTATCTTTAAGAACTAATCCATCTTTTTTGCCCAAGGTTGCTTCCCAGACGAATATTAACCAATCTATTGAATTGCCAGTTTTTTTCCCTAACTATTCTGACAGAGCGGAACAGAAACTTCATTGTTTGGATGTCCATCACCAACTCAGATATTACTTGGACAGAACTAAACAATTCAGAAAATCTGATCAATTGTTTCTTTCTTATGCAGAAAACAGAAAGGGTCTTCCGGTCTCCAAGGTGACCTTATCCAGATGGCTGTCTTCTACCATTTCTCATGTTTATCTCCTCAGGGGCAAGAAACTGCCCTCAAAACCAAACGCACATTCTACCAGATGCCTAGCCACTTCTACAGCATTTCAGGATAGGCTACCTATTGACACCATTTGTGCGGCAGCCACTTGGGCCACTCCTCACACCTTTGTCTCTCATTACAAATTGGACTTGGCCTCCAGAGACAGGGCTAGGTTTGGTTCCACAGTTCTCAAGAGTCTGTTCCATTGAGCCACCCAGGATAGAGGTGCTAGGGACGCGGTCCCATCCAGCAAGAATGAAGGCGAGTTTGACAACTTAACATTAACAAGTTATGTACCTACCATAACGTTCCATGTTAGTTGTCTTCTCAGCTTCTTTCTTGCGTCCCTCCCTCCTTCCCCCTAGCCTGGACAGACCTTAAAGTGGTACTCTTCTCTGGGTACGATCCATTCTTTCTATGGGCCCTAGTAGGAAGTGTCACTAGTATCTAGTGGTTACTTTGCTTTGTTTCTTTCCACATTTAGTTCCTCTTCCTCCTTTCTGGGAAGAAGGTTACTGGCAGGGTTTTCTATAGCTACCAAACGAGATCTGGGTAGTCACGCCTTGCATCATGGGATATAGGGTTGCCTCGAGCTGGTAAAATTAGCTCTCGAGCTTAGCAAGTGCCGAGTCGGAGCCGAGGATCGGCTCCGAACCCATCCAGCAAGAAAGAAGGCGAGAGAAGACAACTAACATGGAACGTTATGGTAGGTACATAACTTCTTATTCCTTATTAAGACCTCCCTTCAAGGAACCCCTTTATCCCAAATCTAAATTGTGTTTTGTCTCATCTCACTTTACCTACCTTCGAGCCTTCTTCGTCTTCAGACCTCAAGTTCCTTTCATGGAAGACCTTGTTTCTAGTGGCTATAACTTCTGCTAGAAAGGTGTCAGAACTGCAAGCTCTTTCTATTAAACCACCATATTTGATTTTTCATATGGATAGGGTATCCACATACTAACCCTTCCTTTTTACCTAAAGTTGCTTCTCCAAACAACATAAACCAATCCATAGAACTTCCAGTATTCTTTCCTCAACATAGCAACAAGGCAGAGTACAAATTACACCAACTGGATGTTGCACAGACAACTCAGATTCTATTTGCATAGAACCAAAGACTTCAGAAAATCTGACTAGTTATTTGTATCCTTTTCCGTTGCAAAAAAAGGATCCTCAGTCTCAAAAACTACTCTTTCTAATTGGCTTTCAAATTGTATTACATTTATCTATAAATCAAATCACAAGGATTTACCTTTCAAAGTACAGGCTCATTCCACTAGAGCATTGGCTACGTCATCTGCCTTTCAAGCCAGAATTCCCATAGATAATATTTGTGCAGCAGCTACTTGGTCTACTCCACATACTTTTATTACTCATTACAAAGTGTATTTGACCTCCAGGGACAGGGCATCCTTTGGTTCAACGGTGCTTAAAGGTGTACTCCTGTGAGCCACCCAGGAAAAAGGTGCTAGGGGCACTGTCCCATCATTGTAAGAATGAAGGCAAGACAGGACAACATAACATAAAGAAGTTATGTACTCACCATAACGTTCCATGTTTGTTGTCCATCTCGTCGTTCATTCTTATGAACCCTCCCTCTTTCCCCCTGCCAAAGACTTCTTGTGGACCTGGTAGATTTCCACTACCTCAGGGGTTCTTTGTCTCACTTGTTTCTCCTTCCAGTACATTTGGTATGGACTTAGACACTTGTTTATATGTATATGTTTATAGATATGTGTATAGTGTACATATTGTTAAGTATTAGCAGCAAACAAGATCTGGGGAATTACACCACTGCATTGTGGGATACTTTCTTGCCACAAGCCAAGTTTGAGATCTTCAGCTAAATATTCGACCAAGTCGGAGCCGTGGATCGGCTCTGAACCCATCATTGTAAGAATGAATGGCAAGATGGACAACAAACATGGAACGTTATAGTGAGTACATAACTTCATTTTAAGCACCAGTTAAGCACCCTTCTAGGAGTTGTTATGGTCAGGTCTTGTGCTAGAGTAGCACTGAACCAGGATGTTATATAACTGTTACTGAAGCATAATCACGGTGCTGCATGCACTATATAGATGTTATGCACAATAACAAACAACGGATCATTTCTTATGCTTGTGTAATAGAAGTTTGATACTGAGGTGCTGGACATTTTTCTGTTTGTGGTTGAAGATACCTATCAAAAGGAATCAGATCAAATTCAAAATGAGTTTATTAAGCT
This sequence comes from Protopterus annectens, assembly GCF_019279795.1. Taxonomy (NCBI): domain Eukaryota; kingdom Metazoa; phylum Chordata; order Ceratodontiformes; family Protopteridae; genus Protopterus; species Protopterus annectens. The sequence continues at coordinate 1,363,635,969 of NC_056747.1, forward strand.
TAAATCTAAGCTTGTTTTAACTGTAAACATTAACATATGCAAGATTAATTATACACTGTATAATTAATAAGTTCAGATACTGACAATATAAGCTTTATCAAATTGTAGGTCTTCAGAGATCTCTTGGAAAATCCCATCTTTGGTTCCATTTTTATAGCTGAGCTAAGAAAGAAGTGACCACTAAGTCTGTATTTTATGTAAAGTGCATATCCATCATTCTCATTTGTACATTTGTGCTTTCTTAAAAACAGAATACAATACTCATTTTGATACTGTGGTAGGGACTGTAAGGCAGTTTCTGAGTACAAGCAGTTCCATCTGAGTTTGTGTTATAAGTCAGGCCCAAAGGAATCAAGTTTCTGACCTTCTGAAAGATTGTAGCTGCCTTGGTTTGCAATTAGGTTTCACATTGCCTGAGAGCTGTAGCAACATGTGAAGTAAGTGAGGTTAAGGATGCCTCATAAATGGATGGTTAGTTATATAACTTCTACTGCTTCAAGGGGAAGAATGTATGGTACTTCCATGGAGGCCCACCTTTAATGAAGGCTGAGAAGAGTATAGAATGAAAGTCAGTGCACTAAACTGTAGTTCATGCATAACTTGTGATGTGAAGTTGTTCAGTCTCGCCGTTCATTCTTCACTGATGGGTTTGGAGCCGATCCTCGGCTCCGACATGGCCGACTAGCAAGCTCAGAGTTCTCCAGTAGCTCAAGACCCCACCCCTTATCTCACAATGCACTGCTTGAATTACCTCAGATCTAGTTTGCCGCAGCACGGATGTCTTGGTTTCCAGTGTTGCTTGAGACTTTATTGGGAGTTTTCAACTTTCAGCAAGTTATATTTTTCAATTCTTATACATCTTTGATCTATTTTTAATAATAGATATTACTAGCTAGTAGATAGTTGATGTGAAATTGTTCAATCTCGCCGTTTGTTCTTACACACGGGTTCGGAGCTGAGTCGGCCACATCACTAGCTCGCATCTTCGAGAAAGCTCGAGGCACAGTAATATCCCATGATCCTCCGGTGCTAACCCTCAGATCTAGTTTGCCGCTAGCAGCAGATCACATCGAGAGGCTCGGGCCAGTAGTATTTTTCTTATTATATCTTGTTATTTCTATATATTTACTCCAAATTTTACTTCAAATTTTACTTTTCTTTATAGTATTTGATAGGTTTAAAGTAGTTGTAGTCAGGTTGTTATTTAGAAAGTTAGTAAGGGCCTTAGGCCATTCTTTTTCTGTAACTAGTTACAGTACTTAAAAAAAAAAAAAAAAAATATATATATATATATATATATATATACTTTCTATTTTTCATATAGTCATATATTTATATATACATATATATATCTTAGTGTGCTGTGTGAGTGTATACTATTGTATTTAACATATATTATAAAAAATTTTTTCTTTTCTTAAGAGTGTAAGATGTCAGAAAAGACCAAAAGTGGTTTTAAAAGGTGTCAGTGTGGACAGAAGACGTCCATTACTGACAACCACTCATCCTGCGTCTACTGTCTTGGCCCTCTCCACTTGCAGGAAGACTGTTCCATCTGTCATTCCTTTAGTGGGAGGGTCATGATGGAAAGACGCAGGAAGTTGGTGGACAGAGGGTTGGTTAAACCCAAGTTTCAGGAGGCCCTGGACAAGGCTGAACTGGTTTCTAAGTCTTCGAAGGGGTCGAAGTCTTCAAGAGTGTCGGAGCCCAAGTCATCGGCTCCGAGCACCTCTTTTCAGATTCGGACACCGGCTCCTATGACTTCGGTGCCGGCTGTCGAGACTCTATCTCTGCATGAGGCTCAGGTCTTGGAGCCGGTATCAGAGGTACCACCTTCGGCTGTCCTTCCTCGGTGATGGCTTCGATCCCTTCGACCTGTTCTTCGAGGCCACTTTCCGATTCCGATGTGGACCAAGGGGTACAGAAGCTTATGGAGAACTCGGCCTTGTCCAAATTAATCGAGGTTTCGTCCCAGCTGGTTTCGAAACTCGAAGCTATTCCAGTTCCCTCGACACTTCCTCCTCCGAGACCCGTCGAGTCATCGGTGTTAGGAGCCGAAGAACCGATGGTTGTAGAACCCTCGGTGCCGAAGCCTCCAGTAGTGCTATCTGCACTGTTGACCTCGACTCCTTCGGAACCAGCCGGAGAGTCTCGGAGCCGAAGATCTTTCCTGAGTTCCGGGGGGGATAGTCGGACCGAGATGTCGGTTCCGACTCTTCCCCTCGGTGCCTCGGCTCAGATCAGTTCGGATCCGTCCTCGGTGTCAGAGCCCGTGGTTCCAATTCCGGAGAAACGACCCCCTTCGGATTGGGTCGGATCTTCGGGTCGGGGCACCGGTGCCTTTGACATCATGAGGAAGGTCTTGTCTGATCAGACACATACTTCATCGGTATCTTCATCTCCTTCCCCAAAAGGTCCGCATTCTGCTTCTGTGCCTTCGGTCCCCACTAAGCGTCGAGACCCAATGCCTCAGAAGTCCCCACAGGGCGACTCTGGCTCCTCGGATGCATCCCCAGAAGCTCCCGCTGAGGATGTTCCGAGGAAACGACAGTGCAAGAGGAGGCACATAGATTCCCCTCAGGAATCTCTCACGTCTGATACTGATTTAGATGAAACAGAAGGGTCCCCACGGTCCACCTCTGAGGATGTCTCGTTTGCAGACATTTTGGAAATCCTGAAGCAAAGAGGTGACTGGCAAACCCTTACCCCTTCTGTGGATGAATCGGTATTACTGAAGGCATTTGGGGCTCAACCTTCTACCTTCTGGGTGACTCCACCCTTTGACGATCTCATGGAGCTTATAGCTCGGAGGGCTTGGGAAACACCTGATACAGTGGAACCAGTTCCCCGTAAACCAAATAAATACATGACGGCTCCCCAAGATAAAGCCTATCTTACAAAAGGAGTTCCCGTAGACACTATGGTGGTGGCGGCGGCCACTAAGAAAGAGATGTCTGAATCATCTTCTTCTGTCCATCCTCCTAATAAGGATTCTAGGACAATGGACAGATATGGGAAGCGCATATTTAGTTCGGCGACTTTTTCTATCCGATCACTCAACTACCTTACACATTTCATGCGTTTACAGGGAGATCTCATTAAGGAATTAGGAGATACTCTACAGGGACACACAGATGCTGCCATCGCCGAGAAAGTGACAGCGCAACTTAACACCCTAAATTCCATAGTCAACTCGTCCATGAGGCTGATTTCATACGCAGCCGAAGGATCGAGTAGAGCGGCAGCTTCAGCGATTGCCCTGAGAAGACAATCCTGGTTGCGCTTATGCTCCTTTGCGGAAGCCTTTAAGTCTTCCTTTGCCAACGCCCCCTTCGATGGTGCCTCCTTGTTTGGGCCCAAAGTAAAGGAGACTCTCACGAGGTGTGAACAAGAAGGGAAGACCCTGTCTGCCGTAGGGGTCCGTTTTTCCGTTCCATCTAGACCCTACCCTAAAGGGCAACGAGGAGGAAAGATGTGGCTCCAAAAGACTCAGGGATCTTTTCAACACACCCAAAGTGACGCCCCCTCCAGAGGCAGAGGAGGGGGAAGAAATGGAAGACGCCGCCCAGCTGGCAGAGGGGGTCCACAAAATCAGGGTGACAGAGAGACCTTCTCTGGGAAATCCTTCCAGCACTCCTGAGTGCAGGCCCGGCTGTCCTACTCTGGAGGCAGTCGGGGGTCGCTTGGCTTTTTTACCCAGAGGCCTGGCTAAATCTTATATCAGATTACTGGGTAAAAAGCATAGTTACCAGAGGCTACAACATCCCCTTCATAAAAATACCACCAAACTCCAAAAAACTCCCAGATGTTCCACCCAGTCTGCGAGACCAAGCAACCATAGAGATAGGAAGGTTGCACGAAAACAGAGTCATCCAACCAGTCCCAGCGGACCAAATAGGATCCGGAACTTACTCAAGGTTCTTTTTAGTTCCAAAGAAAACAGGGGACTGGAGGCCAGTTTTAGACCTCAGCAAGTTAAATACCTTTGTGAAAAAGGAAAAGTTCCGGATGGTCACGCTTCAGTCAATCCTCCCTTTTCTGCAAAAGGGTGACTGGATGTGCTCTATAGATCTCAAAGACACATACTACCATATCAAAATGGCCAGGGCGTCCAGAGATCACTTGCGCTTCCGGCTGGGAGCCAGTCATTTCCAGTTTTGCGCTCTGCCCTTTGGTCTCACCTCAGCCCCCAAGGTGTTCACCAAATGCATGGCAGTAGTAGCATCTCACTTGAGACAAAACGGATTCCGGGTGTTTCCTTATCTAGACGACTGGCTCCTTTCCGCCACCACCAAGTGTCGTGTTCTACAAGCCAGGGACTACACCATCAGTCTTTGCTCTTCAATAGGCATAACAGTGAATTTTGGAAAATCTGTCTTATCACCGTCACAGCGTATCTTATTTATAGGAACACAACTAGACACTTCCCTGGCTCAAGTTACTCTCCCCCCACCAAGAGTATCAGACCTCAGGCATCAAATTTCGCTCCTTCTTCACAACAAGAGAGTCCCTGCATGACAAATATTAAGAGTGCTAGGCTTGATGTCAGCCTCCCTTCTTGTAGTTCCTTTAGGCAGGATGCACATGAGGATCCTTCAATGGATGCTATTCGCCCAGTGGTCGTACCTACAACTTCCACTGTCTCACGAAATCTTGATCAGGAATTCTTGCAAGAAGGATCTCTTGTGGTGGATACACAGTCAAGAGCTAACACTAGGATAACCCTTTGTATTACCCAGTCCGGTAGCAACTCTAACCACGGACGCTTCCCTGATAGGGTGGGGGGGATTCTTTCAGGGACAAACAGTCCAAGGTCAATGGTCCAACTTGGAGTACAATCTGCACATCTATGTTCTAGAGCTGAGGGCAGTGTTTCTAGCATTGCAACACTTTCACAAGTCCTTACCTCAGGGAACAGTGACAGTTCAGACGGACAACATGTCAGTGGTCTGGAACATAAACAAGCAAGGGGGAACCAGATCTTACCCGTTATGCAGAGAGGCCCTCAGAATTTGGCAATGGGCAAAGTCCACTGGACGCTTTCTGATAGCAATGCACATCCCAGGGACTTCCAACGTAATTGCGGACAGGTTGAGCAGAGCCATCCTGTTCCCTCACGAGTGGTCCCTCAAACCTCAAGTGGCGGAAGAGATCTTCCGCAGATGGGGCCAGCCTTGCTGCGACCTGTTTGCATCCCCTTTGAATGCCAAATGCAAAAGCTACTTTGCCCTGTTACCCCCCCTGGGGGGTGTCCCCAGGGATGCACTGGTATACGATTGGCCCCCGGGTCTTCTTTACGCTTTTCCTCCTGTTCCACTAATTCCCAGGTTCTTGCAGAAAGCCAAATGTCTGGACAGGACCATAATACTGATAGCCCCATTCTGGCCTCGACAAATCTGGTTTCCTTTCCTTCAATCCCATCAAGTGGAGGAAACATGGATACTGGACCCGAAGCCAGATCTGTTGACACATTCGTCAGGAGTTCCTCATACCTCCCTCAAGTCCCTCAAACTGACAGCTTGGCTGCACCGCTTCCCATCTTAGCCAGGTAGGAGTTACTATCTCCTGCAGTACAACAAATTATTGTATCTTCTCACAAACCATCTACAAGAAAATTGTACAACAGCAAATGGAACAGTTTTGCGCACTGGGCCTCCAAACAAGGTATAGATCCATTCGGGGCCCCAGTACACAAGATACTAGATTTCCTCACCTCACTTTTTCAAGAAGGAGCATCAACATCCACTATAAGGGTTCAACTGGCCGCTATTTCCAATTTTCATATTGGCCGTGAGGATGGTTCTCTTATGTCCCACAGGCTTGCTTTGTAAAGCCTTCATGAAAGGTACTTTTCACCTCCGTCCCCCCTTTCGTAATCCAATAGCACCTTGGAATCTTAATCTCATGCTGTCACAACTCATGTTGCCCCCTTTTGAACCAGCTACCACAACTCCATTAAAATTTCTTTCGTGGCAAACACTTTTCCTGGTTGCCATCACTTCCGCCAGAAATGTTTCAGAGTTACAGGCTCTATCTATCCGACCCCCGTACATGATTTTTCATCCAGATAGAGTAACCCTGCACACCAATCTGTCCTTCCTTCCGAAGGTTTGTTCGATTCAGAACATCAATCAATCTATCGAACTACCTACCCTCTTTAAAAATCATTCCAATAAGCTAGAATACACTTTGCACAAGTTGGACATTCACAGACAACTAAGAGTTTACTTACATAGGACAAAAGAGCACAGAAAGTCAGATCAACTATTTGTCTCATATGCTGACCAAAGAAAAGGACAGGCAGCAACGAAGGTTACTTTATCCAAATGGCTCTCAGGTTGCATAAATTTCATATATGCTGAATCTAAATAGCAACTCCCTTTCAAACCCAGAGCTCATTCTACAAAGGCGATTGCTACCTCTTCAGCCCATACCGCTCGTTTGCCCTTAGATACCATTTGTGCAGCGGCAACTTGGGCAAAACCGCATACCTTTATCGCCCACTACAAGCTAGACAAGAGTTCCAGGGACAGGGCGACGTTTGGTTCCACTGTTCTCAGGAATGTCCTCCCTTGAGCCACCCGGGAAAAAGGAGCTAGGGATGCTACCCGTGTGTAAGAACAAACGGCGAGATTGAACAATTTTACATTAAGAAGTTATGTCTTACCATAACGATCCATGTGAATTGTTCATCTCGCCTTTGTTCTTACATTCCCCCCCCTTCATCCCCTGTCCTACGGTCTGGGAGAACGGTTTTCAACTAGATTCCTTTTCATCCTTTTCTAGGTATGGTTGGCATGTTATTAACAACAGTAATGGCATCTTTTATCCTCTACATGGCAGTAGGGTTCCAGACACTTTGCAGTATCTGTTTATAAGTTTTTTAGACACAGTTCTAAGAGTGATTCTTCTGGTATAGCAAACTAGATCTGAGGGTTAGCACCGGAGGATCATGGGATATTACTGTGCCTCGAGCTTTCTCGAAGATGCGAGCTAGTGATGCGGCCGACTCGGAGCCGAGGATCAGCTCCGAACCCGTGTGTAAGAACAAAGGCGAGATGAACAAGTCACATGGATCGTTATGGTAAGACATAACTTCTTATTTTCTGTGTTCAACCCCTTTCCTCAGTAAAATCTTTCTTTCCCTTCAGCTCTTTGGCCTTAGGATCCCTTTCTTTAGTTGTTAGTCAGTGTTCCCTGTTTGGTACTCTTGTTTTTGGATTACTTAATCCTGTTTATATTGATATAGTTGTCAGTTGCCCCTTTTGGGCTGTGTGTGTTTTGTGTGAGTTAGTTAAGATTTCTAAAATAGCTCATAGTTAAATAGTGTGTTCCATTTAGTGGAAATTGTAAAATGTCTGAAGAAAAAGACAAGCATCCAAAGTCTGGGTTTAAAAAATTCCCAAACTCTGGACAGAAAATGTCAGTCACTGATGCCCATGTGCAGTGTGTTTACTGTTTGGGTGAGGTGCACAAGCAAGAGTTATGCAGTATCTGTCACTCCTTTTCCACCAGAGTGCTAGCAGAAAGGAAGAGAAAGTTAATTGATAGGGGTATTATCAAACACCCTTTTTCTGAGGCATTGTCTGACCAGGATGGAGCCAGCAAATCACCCAAATCTTCCTCTGAATCTAAGTCTAAAAAAGGAAAAAGGTCAGAAAGTGTAGTGACTTTGGCTCCACTACCTTTGGAGCCGACATTCTGTTCTTTTCAGAACCGAGACACTACTCTGGAACCAGTTGCTGAAAAATCTCCATCCATATTGCTCCAGTCGGCTCCATCTGTTCACTCTTCCAGGTCCTCTGTCAGCCTTTCTGAACTGGATATGGACCGGCTGGTTCAGAAACTCTTAAAGGCACCAGGCCTAGCTAAATTGTTGTCAGCTCAGACCCAGCCGTCGGAGCCGAAGACCACTACTCTTGAATTGTCTGCTCCTCTTTCGAGCCATAACAGACCTTTGGAGCCAGAGGAGGCCAACCTGGTGATTGTGGATCCCTTGGAGCTGACACCTGCTCCTGTGTTGTCGGCTCCATCTGTTCGGACGTTCTCGGCACTGATCGGGGACTCTGGGAGCCGACACTCTCCGGTCGGTCCGGGGAGTATAGACACACACCGACTTGTCGGTGCCGACTCTTCCTCTTGGGGCCTCGGCTCGGGTGAGCTCAGCTCCTACCTCAGGCTCGGAGCCCACGGCTTTAGTGCGGGAGGAGATCGTGGCTTTGTCGGAACCGTTGACTCCTTCTCATCGGAGCCAAGGTGCATTCGAAGCCATGAGGCGAGTGTTCTTTCCTAAGACTTCCTCATCTCAAGGTCTGGCCTCTTCTTCCCCTAAAATGCCTGTGTCAATTTCTGTCTCCTCCGGTCATCCCAAGCATAGAGACCCTGAGCCTCAAGTAGCCACACAGGATGCTCCCTGCTGTTCTGAGACCTCTCCAGAAGTTCCCCCTGAAGAGGTTCCCAGGAAGAGATTATGCAAGAGGAGGCATTTGGACTCCCCCCAGGAGTCTCTCACATCGAACACCGACTTGGATGAATCAGAAGGGCCCCTAAATCCCCTCTGAGGACATCTCCTTTTCAGAGATTCTTAAAATTCTTAGGCAAAGTGGTGATTGGCAGTCCAAGAGCCCTACTGAGGATGAGTCTGTTCTCCTGAAGGCGTTCGGGTCTCATCTTTCCACCTCTTGGGTATCTCCGCCCTATGATGAGCTTATGGATCTGGTCTTTTATGGGGCATGGGAGTCACCAGAATCAATGGAGCCTGTTCCTAGGAGGCCTAATAAGTTTATTTCTGCCCCCGTGGATAAGTCCTTTTTGACCAAGGGAGTCCCTGTTGATGCCATGGTGGTGGCGGCAGCCACCAAAAAGGAAATGTCTGAGACTTCCTCATCTATCCATCCTCTTAACAGAGAAGCTAGGATCATGGATAGATATGGGAAACGCATGTTCAGTTCAGCGACTTTCTCACTCAGATCAGTGAACTACTTGACACATTTATTTGACCAGACTGCAGAAAGATCTTCTTAAGGAGTTGGGAGATACTCTTCAGGGTGCTGTAGCTTCGAGTGTATCCATCAAGATTGCCACTCAGCTCTCTACCCTCAATTCAATAGTCAATTCGTCCATGCGTCTCGTATCTTATGCAGCTGATGGTTTGAGTAGAGCCGCAGGTACAGGAATCGCTCTTCGTAGGCATGCCTGGATGCGACTCTGTTCCTTCGCGGGAACCCTTCAAGTCTTCCTTTACTAATACCCCATTTGACGACTCATCTTTCTTTGTGCCAAAGGTGAAGGAGACTTTGACCAAGTGTGAGCAAGAAGGAAAGACTCTGCCATCGGAGACCATTTTTCCACCCCCACTTGACCCTTTCCTAAAGGTCAGAGGGGAGGAAAGATGTCATTCCAGAAAGCCCAAGGAGCCTTTCAAGACACACGTGGAGACCCCCCCTCCAGAGGCAGAGGAGGGGGTTTCAATGGGTGACAGAGATCACTTCTCTGGTCAATCCTATCAGTTCTCCTGAAGAGAGGCCCGGCTGTCCTACTCTGGAGGCAGTTGGGGGTTGCTTATCATTGTACCCAAAAGCCTGGCTAAATATAACAAACAGTTGGGTACAAAGTATCCTTTCCAGAGGGTATTTCATACCATTCTCCACCCAGCCTCTTCCCGTCAAAAACATCCCGGATGTTCCACCCAGTCACATGGGGCAAGCAGCAATAGAGGTACACCGATTGCTAGAAAAAAGAGTCATCCAGCCAGTCCCGGCAGACCAGACAGGATTCGGAACTTACTCAAGATTCTTTTTAGTTCCAAAGAAAACAGGGGGACTGGAGACCCATTTTGGATATCAGCAGACTCAACCAATTTGTGAGCAAAGAGAAGCTCCAAATGGTCATGCTACAGTCCATACTCCCATTTCTAGGAAAGGACAATGGATGTGCTCGATCAAGCTCAAGGATGTGTACTACCACATAAAGATGGCCAGACCATCCAGAGATCACCTGCATTTCTGGCTGGGAGCCAATCATTATCAATTCCGAGCTCTGCCCTTTGGTCTCACTACAGCCCCCAGAGTGTTCACCAAGTGCATGGTAGTAGTCACGGCTCATCTGAGGCATCTAGGATTCCAGGTGTTTCCGTATTTGGAGGACTGGCTCCTTACGTCCACCACCAGGCATCAATTTCTTCAAGGGAGAGAGGCTACTCTGACACTCTGCAATGGGCTAGGTATTACAGTCAACTTCAAAAAGTCTGCCTTGTTGCCATCGCAGCATATCATTTTTATAGGGACAGAACTAGACATGTCAGCCACCACTCTTCATCTTCCAGCAGAAAGAATTTTATTCTTTGCCAACACATCATGTCCCTGATATCATAGAACAGAGCACCAGCTGCAGAGGTATTGAAAGTTCTAGGACTGATGGCAGCAGCTATTTTAGCAATCCTATTAGCAAGGATGCATATGAGAATCCTTCAATGGCTTCTGTTCACGCAGTGGTCTTACCAAGAATGTCCAATGAGTCACATGATCCTGATAATGAATTCCTGAAAGAAGGATCTTCAGTGGTGGTTGATGTCTCTTCATGTCACAATAGGACGTCCCTTCATGCTTCCCCCACCAGTTGCCACTGTGACCATGGATGCTTCCCTGATAGGGTGGGGGGGCTTTTTCAGGGAAAGACTGCCCAAGGCACATGGACAGATCAAGAATCACATCTGCATATCAATGTCCTGGAGATGAGAGCAGTACTTCTAGCATTGCAATACTTTCAGGACTCTCTTCCTCTAGGGACAATTGCAATACAGACAGACAACTTGTCAGTGGTCTGGTACCTGAACAAGCAAGGTGGGGCCAAGTCTTATCCCCTTTGCCAAGAAGCCCTCAAAGTATGGCAGTGGGCACTGTCATCCCAGCGCTTTCTGTTGGCAACACACATCCCGGGCAAATCCAATGTCATAGCGGACAGACTGAGCAGAGCAATTTTATTGCCCCACGAATGTTCCCTCAAACAAGAGATTGCGGACAGGATCTTCCATAAATGGGGCCAGCCTTCCTGCGACCTGGTCACCAGTCACATCAATAACAAATGCAGAAGCTATTTTGCCCTGATTCCTATGCCAGGTCACTCCCAGAGGGATTCTCTTGTCCACGATTGGCCCCCAGGTCTCCTCTACGCATTTCCACCAATTCCCCTGATACCCAAATTCTTACAGAAAGCAAAGTCGCTGGGACGGATGATCATCCTTATAGCCCCTCATTGGCCTTGGTTCCAGACTTGTTGACACATCCATCAGGGGATCTTCATCCATCCTTGCAGACACTGAAGCTAACTGCTTGGCTGCTCCAATTCCCCACATAGCCAGGCTCTATAATCTTTCCCATGACACTAGTCAAATTTTGTTGGCTTCCGATAAACCTTCCACTAGAAAATTGTATCGTAGTAAGTGGAAGAGATTTCCCATTTGGGCATCTTCCCACAACATTGACCCTTACCAAGCACCATTGTCTTCTATCTTACAATTCTTGACAGAAATCTTCAACAAAGGAGCAGCGGCTGCTGCGGTGCGAGTGCAATTAGCTGCCATATCTAATTTCCATCTAGGAATCGATGGTTTGAATATTATGGCTCACCAATTGTCTAAGGCTTTTCTAAAAAGTTCTTTTAACATGAGGCCTCCAGTGAAGACACCTTATTCCCCCTGGAATTTGAATTTTATGTTATCTCGTATCATTCTTCCTCCTTTTGAGCCTGCATAATCTTGTGAACTAAACTTTCTGTCATGGAAAACTATCTTCTTAGTAGCCATCACTTCAGCCTGCAGAGTGTCAGAGCTCCAAGCCCTATCCATCAAGCCTCCTTATATGGTCTTCCATGCTGACAGAGTAGCTCTCAGATAAAATCCATCCTTTTTGCCCAAAGTATGTTCTGAGATTAACATTAATCAAGTCATTGAGTTGCCTGTTTTCTTCCCTAATCATACCAACAAATTAGAATATATGTTGCACAAACTCGATATTCATAGACAATTTAGATTTTATTTGGACAGAACAAAAGACATTAGGAAATCAGATCAGCTCATTGTGTCTTTTTCTGAGGCCAGGAAAGGTAAACTAATTGCTAAAACAACCCTGTCTAAGTGGCTATCGGATTGTATCACCTACACATATTCTTGTCATAACATGCCCTTGTCTAGTAAGGTAAAGATTCATTCAACCAAAGCAGTTTCTACCTCTTCAGGCTTTCAAGCCAAATTACTTTTGGGCAACATCTGTGCAGCAGCCACATAGTCTAAAACTGACACTTTTATAACTCATTACAAAGTGGATAAGGCCTCCAGGGACAGGGCTTCATTTGGTTCTACAGTTCTGAAGAGTGTACTTCCATGAGCCACCCAAGATCAGGGTGCTAGGAACGCTACCCATCAGTGAAGAATGAATGGCGAGATTGAACAACTTCACATAAAGAAGTTATGTACTCACCATAACATTCCATGTGAGTTGTTCTATCTTGCCTTCATTCTCACGTCCCTCCCTCCTTCCCGCTCCTGGCTGGCAGTTGCCCTGGAGGCTGTCTTCATCCTGATTTTTCAATATGTCTTCATCCCTAGACATAATAATTATTGTACTTCTATATGGTACGCAGCAAACAAGATCTGAGGTAATTCCAGCAGTGCATTGTGGGATAAAGGGTGGGGTCTTGAGCTACTGGAGAACTTTGAGCTTGCTAGTCGGCCGTGTCAGAGCCAAGAATCGGCTCCGAACCCATCAGTGAAGAATGAAGGCGAGATGGAACAACTCACATGGAACGTTATGGTGAGTACATAACTTATTTTTATTGAATAGAGGGTATAAAATCTACGGTGGGAAAACAGAATGTTTTAAGAGAGAAGGACTAGGATAACAAACCATATCACTAATGAACAGACAAGGAGTACTATGGGAAACATATTGTTGATTAAGAGACTGGGACTGAAGCAGGAACACCATTAATTAAGAGTCAAAGAAGGAAAACTTTATCGCTGATTATTAGACTCGAACTAGGACAGGAAACATTAAAAATTAGGAGACTATGACTAAGATGGGGAAAGTATTTATTTATTTATTTATTTACGTATTGATTGATTGATTGACTTTGTTAACCTTCTGAATTCTTACCTGTCATGTTGGTCCTGGTTCGATTCTTACTCACTGCAGCATGGCATTCTCTGTCAGCAAAGAGGATTAAAGCTCTCGCTTATTAATGAAATGCTTCCTCTTCCAATGGTACAGTGTTTGAATATTTCCACCTTCATTTGCTTATTGTGTGATGCTGAGTAAGTCACTTAACCAGAAAGTGCTATGGGGCAATGGAAATTTGAGCTAGGCTACTTAATGGTCTTTTGGACTGCATGCTTAGTAACTGCCTGTATAGCTCTTTCAGCCATTGCCAGGGCCAAAGATAATCCCCAGGATTCATGAAGCTTGCGCCAGGTGCCGGAGTAGCGTTGGCAATCTAGCACCAAATATGGCCGCCGAGCGATTCAGGTATGAGCTGTTTCCACGTGCACTACCAGCGTATGCCAGAGCTGCGCAGCTCCCAGCGCATGTATGCTAATTACCCCATGCGCAGCAGTATAGCATGCAAATGAAGATATATTGCAATTCATGAAGTGGTGCAGGTGTAGCGTAAGCATGAAGAAATGTAAACCAAAAAAAAGGTTGACATTTTGTCAAACATAAAATTGGAGCCATGAAAGTGGACCGAACTTGCGTATTATAATGTTAATATATGCCAATGGCTAAATATATAGCCAGTGGCATAAAAAAACATGCACAACATATAAAAAATAACATTTAATGTCATGGCCACACTAACGCAAAGTAAAACCGCAGTGCATCTGTGCGCAAACGGGATCACAAGGAAAATATGTTTAGATGTCATAAAACTGCAATGTAACACAATTCATGATATCCCCATAATAGTCAATGGCATGCATGCTACACCACAACCATGGTGCAAGGGTTGCTAAGGGTCTGTGACAGTGTTCTGTGCAGTAACTAGGAATTAGTAGTCAATGCCATGCAAATGAGTCAAGTAATACTGAATCGCAAATGCCCCGCCGGTGTAAGGATGTGCCACACGGTGTAGCAGTACAACACTGAGGAGTGGCCTGGAGGTAAACATGACATCAAGAAAGGGGTGTGCCACGGTAGCTGTAAGCACATTGGATCATTGCTAATCTGGGTTGCCTGTTGCTAAACAAAGCCACAGGATAGGGGTGTGGAAGTAGCCATAGCTTTGCTTAGCTGAGAGCACACAAGGTAACTGAAAGTTCATGTGAACGTGGATGAAAACTCGCTTGAAACCTGATAAATGGCTGTGCACGGCATGCACCACAGCTGAAACAGGAAGGATACGGGAAGACAATAAGGAAATGCTGCAGCATGGTAATTGGAGTACAAATGAGTAATTACCACCTAGGAACTCACAGTGGGCCATAGACAACAGCTAACAAGGCTGCTGGCAGCTACCTGCAGATCAGGAAAGGGGAGGTGCCGTACAGCAAAGAAAAGAGAACTGTTACAGCAGAACAAAGAAAACTTGCAGTAGATCAGCTACATAACACATTTCCCAACACAGTCCTGGGTTGTGAAAGTACAAAACAAGAAAGCCGGCAGCTGGATGCATGCCTGACAATGGGAGGGGAATCGGGTTGAAAATTGAAGTAAAGGGCAATAGAGGAATCATGGCAACCAAGCGTAAGTCAACATCAAAGGCCCCACAATAGCAGTACCTGCTGTAAATCCAATAATTAAGATACCCTGTGGCTGGAATACCACAAACACACCCAATTACACCAGCATCATCTATTGCACAATAGTATAAGGTGTGAAAGCCCCACACACACACTTGTGTATTCTCAGACACTCTGCACCATTGGTGTATACAGACAGGGAACTTTTAATATGTACATGTTAGGGGCCGCCATAGCTTTGATTCATCAGCATGTGTTGGAGACTGTTGGTGGTGTGGAGGATGATGCTGACAACCATCTCAGGCACCAGAGGAGGAGAAGAGTGTTCAGAAACAGGGTAACCTACCAGGGGCTACATGATCTGGAGATAGTAGAGCATTACAGGGTGGACACAGACATCATACAGCAACTTGTTGAGCTGTGCCAGCCATGCCTTAGAGCCAGAAGTAACAGAGGGGAACCCATCTCAGTGGACACGAAGGTATGTGTAAGCTTGAGAATACTAGCCACAGATACCTTCCAAAGGCCAACTGGGGATATCATGGGGATCTCACAGGCATCAGCATCCAGGGTACTCCACCAGTTCCTGGATGCCATGTTACCACATGCCAAAGAGCACATATACTTCCCCTGAAAGCAGGAGGAGTTGGCCAACAATATGCGTCTCTTCCACTGTGTGGAAAACTACCCAGAGGTACTGGGTGCAATAGACTGCATGCACATACACATCAAGTCACCACCTGGTGAGCAGGGTAGGCACTACATAAACCGCAAGGGATACCCCTCCATCAACTGCCAGGTCATGTGCAATGCCCAGGGCATTATCATGGATGTGTGTGCTGGCAGCCCTGGAAGCTATCATGACTCCCACATCTGGCATGCCTCACAGCTATATCAGGTATTTCCCAGGGGGACATCCCATATAGCCATCTGGTGGGGGATGCTGGCTATGCACTGGAACCGTGGATGATGACTCCCATCAGAAGTGCACAAACAGCCATGCAAAAACACCATAATGAGGCTTACGCAGAAACCAGAAACATCATAGAGCGTGTGTTTGGGATGCTGAAATCACGGTTCCGTTGCTTGGACATATCTGGTGGAGCCTTGCAGTACTCTCCAGGCACGTGTGCCCACATCTTCATAGTATGTGCCATGCTACACAATATGATCCTGCAGAAACAGCTGCAGTGGGGACAGAATGGTGAAGGCCCTCACAGCCCACCACCATTGCCAAGGGACCCACAGGCACAGAGGGACTCAGACCATGAACACCCTGTGCTAGCCCCAGTAGGCAGATGGAGGCGTGCCCATGCCTTGGCAAAGAAGGAACGTATAGCACACACACTGACAGTATAGGCACTCATGGACTGACACCCTTCTCCACCTGCACACACAGCAAACATGGATGGCACACACATGACCACCTGTAAATCGTCATGTATAGGTGGTCTACTGTGTGCATCCTACATAGGTAGCCCTCAACTATTGTACACACAACCACCATTGGCACAAGTTAAGTCAATACCTGAACAGTAAATTAAGTTATCAGCATGTGTCCATACTGTATGTAGAGGTTCATAGATACATAGGTAGGTACATGCCCAACTGCCGAGCCCACTCATAAGCATAGGCAAAAAGTGTCTGCTGTTGCCACCCCATCGATTAACTAACTGTCCCTCTGTGGAGCAGAGCCAATTGCAGGATCCCTGGGGTGTATCCACTGTTCCCCACCTACTCTGCAAGGATTCCCTGGAGTGTTAATGAGGGATTTTGTATAATGTAATCAGGGATGTAGTTCCAAATAATGGGGAGTATCCCTGACAGGAATCTTCTCAGATGTTTACATGTTAAATAGTATACCTTAAACACAGCTTGCATATAGAGGTAGTTCTCCACAGAATAATAAACATGTGGAACACACAACCGCTGAAATGTGCGTTAATCACCCTTGCACTACCTGTGCCTGGTCTGAGAGGTAAGATATCACTGCCAGGATTAGAACACACAACCATGTACACAATCTTCACAATAACATACCACTAAGCTGCCTGAGATGTACCAATGGCAGTCGTGTATACTGACAGGATAAAACACAAAAGGTGGGAATGTGTTGAAATAGGACAAACCGACATGTACCCAATGAAAGGTATATGCTTTATATATATATATATATATATATATATATATATATATATATATATATATATATATATATATATATATATATACACACATCATCATAATATATATAGAGAGAGAGAGGGAGAGATATATATGTCGATATATGGGGATATACATATATATGTAGATATATAGATAGGTTAACAACATCTACATAACCATGGAGGTACATATAAACGGGATACCTACCACATACCGACTGTTTTACATACCGGCATGTGTAATCCCGAGGCTTAAGGTCTAAAAGAACACAGTACCGAAACACCAGATGCGCGAGGTGTAAAATCACGATGTTAAGAGACAGTTAGTCAGTGCCTCTGGTGTTGCGGTTCAGGTAGGTTACTGTGTGTAAGTGTGTTTCTTAGGGCTGTAGTGTGTGTTCTGGGTGTGGTGTGTGTTCTTGGGGACTGTAATGTGTGGGTGTGGGTTAGCTTGGTGCGTCTATTTGCACTGTCTAGGAGGTAGAATATTAAAGTAGGGGGGTGTGGGAGGTGCAGACACCTACATGGAGGGTGAAGGGGGGCTTGCCCACCTGCTCATACATAGTGTAGGATAGTTTGTTTGGATGTGGTGGGTAGCAGTGTATCTGTGTGTGCGTGTGTGTGTTCCATGTTCATGTTACTTTTGCGAGTTACTGTCGCTGTCGGTAATGTGGGGTATGGGAGTCTGGGCTTGGTACTGTGTGTGTCAGAACTGTGTGGTTCCGGGATTCCATGGGTATCCCGTATACAGTGGTTGAAGTGTTCATATATGTGTATAACATGGACCATAGCAATCACACATTCCGCCACTACCAACCTTTATGAACAAAGGATATGGAGAGTGTACACTATTACAAATATGTGCTATGGACAATAATAGTGTTACTACCTGTCCCACATTGCGAGAGACAGTCCCTCTTTGGGCGGTTGTGTCCTGACCAAATATATTAAACGTGGCAATGTTCAGGGATTGTAGGACATAATTATGTCCCATATGTAATGTAATAGTTGCATACAATAGTTCTTTCTACATCTAAAATACCTACATGTTACAAGAAACAGGATAAGCAACTAAACTGCTGCAAGAATAAGCTTATATTTAGACAAGAAAGAAAAGTTCTATCCCTTGTACTGACCATGGGTTTGTGTCGACCTGTAAATTCTGATGTGTGTCCCGAAATTGTCCCACTATGGCCATATGAAAAGGTGGCAACTCTAGCCAAAGAGGGTCAGTCACCAACACAACTACAATGATTGCAAATACCTATGACAGAAATACACAACTTTCATGTAGCCACACTTTATTACATTCTAATGTATTTCTGAAGGGATTCAAGGACTAACATCACCTGCATGCTATACAGGAACCACATAACAGTGCCTTAATGAATCAGCCTGCAATTACCATAGTATTAGTCCACTAAAGGATAGGTGTTCAAATAGGGAAGGAACCCTGATGCACATATCAATTATGTATAAAAGCAGTTCCTACACACCTGCATCTGCTATGCACACCCACCAACATCACCCCCACACCCAAACAAATTACAATACAAACTGTAATAACATCACAAATCATTCACTCACTGTACGACATCTGTAGAAGCCTTTAACATACCTTGTCAGAGACACACTAACATGGCTCAATGTGAAATAGTTGCTGTTATACAATGGAACAGCTGCTGATGTTACAGGGTTTCTTTGCACTAATCCCGTTTCAGAGGGTTGTGTGTACACCAGGATGTGTTAGCAATTACTGAGTAACAGCACAGTATGCTACACTTGTACACCAAATCAAGGATGTCTGGTAAGCATACTGTAAACCACATAACAGTTCATGCATAGCCATACAGCCTTGAGCTGCCCAAACAGCCTTGCTAGACTTAAACATCTGCAGAAGTATCAGGTACAAATAAACCCTGCATAAGTAGCAATGTTCTGAAATATAACAGCTGTACTCACATGTAGAACAAAATCGTCTAGCCATTACACACAATCCATGGGAGTCATGAAGCTGATATATCTCTGTCTGTCTCCATATAACTGTTGTAATATATCACAAACAACACATCCAGGCCATCTTCCTCGAAAGTAAGGCAAACGGACAACGCCCAAAAGGAGTACTCAGTTATACACCACTGTTGCCAAGGTATCGGGTAATGGAGTAGCTGCACAGCTGATGTGCATCTAATTAACTACTTTGGAACACCAATTGGTGGTCAGGATACCACATGTTACCAATATTTAACTAGAAAAGGATGGGTTATCACACATTCAAACCATCCGTATATACCAGCAGAACGTTACAAAGAAGATTGAAACACAAACTGAAAAGGATTGAATCAACAGTTAACGACACCTCGGGTTACTAATAAGGTATGTAGAACAGTCAGTATTCTGTGTATTTAGTACCTTTTCTGTAGTATTTAAAGTCCACGCAATCCATATAGTGGAAACAGTTATCTTGTAGTGATGTATTGTTAAGCATAGTAACGCTTGTAGTATTTGTGTGTACTGCTGTAGGTCACAAGGCAAACACCGCATACACCACAAGGGATGGCATATAAGGGCTTTGAACAGAAATATTCCTCACCAGCCACTGTCAGTGGTAGGGCTGGTCCAACAAGTATGTGCTATAACAGGGGATAGTATATATTGATATATTGTAACAGTAGCCATATGTATGGGTGTATTACTGAGAATAACATGTCGAAGGTTGGCCCACTGTACAATTATGATTTGCATTGTGGGATATTGTGCCAATAACTGTGTAATGTACAGTATTGTAGGCAGATATGTATTACAAGTTACATAGCATTACTGTTGTTAGGCAAACATCAGTTGTTAAGTTGTCAAACTCGCCTTCATTCTTGCTGGATGGGTTCGGAGCCGATCCTCGGCTCCGACTCAGCACTTGCTAAGCTCGAGAGCTAATTTTACCAGCTGCCTATATCCCATGATGCAAGGCGTGACTACCCCAGATCTCGTTTGCCGCTTCGCGAAGAGGTCTCCTTTTACCAGCTCAGGTAAAATTGTAGTATTTATACTAAAGTTCATTCAAAAAATTTTTCTTTTTTCCTGATTTCATTTATTAAAAGTTAGTTTTCACTAATACCTAACTATCCTGCCCTATATTCCCTTTCTCCTTTATATAGGAATAGTTTTTCCTCCCTTCAGGCCTTAAGCCTCCCTTCCATTAATTTTCTGTCAGGGAGTGTGTGTGTGTTTTTCAGTTTTTCCCTATATTTTATTGGATAACTGCGTGACTGGTGTGTGTCTGTGTTTTGTGTTTGGCATACCATGTCAAAAGAAGTAAAGGTCTCAGGCTTCAAGAAGTGTGACTCGTGCTGTCAGAAAATGTCTCTGACAGACGGTCACACTTCTTGTGTGTACTGCCTGGGGCCTTTACACCTGCAGGACTCCTGTGCTATTTGTCATTCCTTCAGCCAGAGAGTCCTGCAGGAACGTCGGAACAAGTTAATTCTTCGTGGCTTGTTGAAGCCAGAGGGTTCCCCGACCTAGAATGGGTCGGCAAAGCCCTCTAAGCCACCTAAAGCCCAGGCTGTGGTTCTTAAGCCTTCGGCGGTGGCTCCGACTCCCGGTCGAGATCGGCTCCGTCTGGAGCCGATCTTTCTACCTCTGAGGTGGTGGTATCGGCGCCGACTGGCTCCGATACACTTGCACCTATGTCGATGTCGGCTCCGGCTGGAGCCGACATCTCCTTGACCAGGACTGGTGCCGATAAGCTGTCGGCTCCATCTGGAACCGAAGGGTCTTCGGCTCCGATGGCTCTTTCCAAGAAGAGATCTCGGTCCCCTTCCCTAGAGTCGATTCGCTCGGCTCCGGGATCTCCTCTACTTTCGGAGCAGAGCCATCGGAGCCTATCTTCAAGGTCTTCCAGGCTGTCAGACCATGACTTGGAGAGGGTGGTAGGTAGACTGCTGAAGTCACAGGCACTGGCCCAGATGCTCCATAGCCCGTCTCAGCAGACGACCGCTATCCCTTGTCCCCCTGAAATTCCTCCTCCGACTCTCCTTCAGAGTTTGGAGCCGGAGCTTCTCGGAACGTTGACCGTGGGTGTGCCGGAGCCGATACTTCCCCTGTCGGCTCCGTCGTCTTCGATTCCGATTTCCTCCATGAGACCTTCCATGGAGGGATCTGGTCGTCGAGTTTCCCTTGTCGGCTCCAAGGGGGCGAGTGGCATCGGACCCTTGTCCGACCCCGCTCTCCCTCTTGGAGCTTTGGCATTGGTGAGCTTGGCACCGACATCGGCCTCGGAGCCTTCTCTTTCGGTGGGACCGGGGATTCCTGTCTCTTCGGAGCGGGAGTCTTCTGGCCTCCCTGGGAGGGGAGCCTTTGAGGTGATGCGGAGTGTTCTAGCCCCAGAGCTGAGTCAACGGTCAATTCCATTAGCTCCTCCCTCTTCGGTGCCTGTTGATGTCTCTTGCCATTCTCTTGCTCCCGGACCCAGAGATCCATTTCCCCAGGTTTCCCTATTGGGAAGAACTTCCTCTTCTGAGGTTTCTCCTGATCCTTCCGGAGAACCCCCGCGTAAGAGGACGTGCAAGAGGAAGCACACAGACTCCCCCGAGTCTACGACATCAGATACCGACTTAGATGAGTCGGAGGGTTCCCCACGGTCCCCCTCTGAGGATGTCTCCTTTTCAGACATCCTGGAACTCCTTAAGCAGAGGGGGAACTGGCCTTCCATTAACCCCTCCGAGGATGAGTCGGTATACCTGGAGGCTTTTGGATCTCGACCCTCCACCTCCTGGGTGTCTCCGCCTTTCGACCCGCTCATGCAAGTGGTGGCTCGAAAGGCGTGGGCGGCCCCGGATTCTGTGGAACCAGTCCCCAGGAGGCCTTCTAAATTCATCATGGCCCCCGCAGACAAACAGTTTCTTACCAAGGGTGTCCCTGTTGATGCCATGGTGGTGGCGGCTGCCACCAAGAAGGAACTTGCCGATCCTTCTGTACCTGTCCATCCTCCTAACAAGGACTCTAGGACCATGGATAGGTACGGTAAGTGGATGTTTTCTTCAGAGACCTTTGCTATGCGCTCGCTGAACTATCTCTGTCACTTTACCCGGCTTCAGAGAGACATTCTCAAAGAACTAGGTGAGGTAGTTCAGGATCCGTCAGCTGCTGGGGCTCAAGAAAAGATTGCCTCACAGCTAGGAATCCTAAATTCTATAACTAACTCCTCCATGCGGCTCATTTCTTATGCAGCCGATGGGTAGTAGAGCCGCAGGCACAGGAGTGGCACTTAGGCGTCAGTCCTGGATGCGGCTTTGTAATTTCGCGGACCCCTTTAAGGCGTCCTTCACTAATACTCCCTTCGATGGTTCGGCTTTGTTCGGGCCTCAGGTGAAGGACACATTGACCAGGTGTGAGCAAGACGGCAAGACTCTTTCTGCCGTAGGAGTCCATTTCTCCACCCCTTCAAGACCCTATCCCAAAGGTCAGAAGGGGGGAAAATGTGGTTTCGTAAATCTCAGGGAGTCACGCCGGATGCACGTGGTCAGTTTACCCCCAGAGGCAGAGGGGGTAATAACAATAGACGCCACCCTAGGGGCAGAGGGGGTCCTCAGAATCAGGGTAGCAGGGAGCCTCTCTCTGATAAACTCTTCCAGCATCCCTGAGGTGTTGCCTGACTGTCCACCCTTGGAGGCAGTTGGTGGAAGATTGTCGCTGTACCCAACAGCCTGGCGTTCCCTTTCTCAAGACAAATGGGTACAGTCGATCATATCCGAGGGTTACAATATCCCTTTCGGGAGATATCCCATTCCTCATCAATCCCTTCCAGACGTTTCACCCGGTCTAAGGGAATTGGCAAAGCTGGAGGTATCAAAGCTCCTAGCAAAAGGAGCCATCCAACTAGTGCCAGCAGACCAAGTAGGATCTGGAATCTACTCAAGATTCTTTTTGGTCCCCAAAAATACGGGAGATTGGAGACGAATTTTAGACCTCAGCAAACTAAACAAGTTTGTCAAGAAGGCAAGGTTCCGGATGGTCACGCTTCAGTCCATTCTACCCTTTTTGGGCAAGGACAACTGGATGTGCTCAATAGACCTTCAGGATGCGTACTATCACATAAAAATTCACAGGCGCTCCAGAAGGTTTCCCCGCTTTCGGCTGGGGACCAGTCATTTTCAATTCAGAGCCCTGCCCTTTGGCCTCACTACAGCCCCCAGAGTGTTCACCAAATGCATGGCAGTGGTCACGGCTCACCTGAGACGTCAAGGATTCCAGGTGTTTCCGTATTTAGATGACTGGCTCCTCTCTGCCACCACCAGGCATCAACTTCTCAAGGCCAGGGACTACACTCTTCACATCTGCAACCAGTTAGGGATCTCTATAAACTTCGAAAAATCTTCATTGTCTCCTTGCCAATCTATTACCTTTATAGGCGCAGAATTAGACACTGTTGGGATGTCAGCAAGACTCACAAACCAAAGAATTATGGACATCCAAAAGTATGTTCAGATCATACTACTCAGCAAAAAGATCAAGGCCAGATTTGTCCTGAAGGTGCTAGGTCTTATGGCTGCGGCCATCGTACTGCTTCCTTTAGCTTGCTTCCACATGCGTCTTCTGCAGTGGATGTTGTTCACCCAGTGGTCATTCCAGCAGCTTCCCATGCACCACGAGATCT
Source organism: Protopterus annectens (assembly GCF_019279795.1). Lineage (NCBI taxonomy): Eukaryota > Metazoa > Chordata > Ceratodontiformes > Protopteridae > Protopterus > Protopterus annectens. The sequence continues at coordinate 1,363,659,520 of NC_056747.1, forward strand.
TCATGATGCAATCCTGCAAGAGTCACCTAACCTGGTGGATGTCTTCTCCACAACTCCATCAGGGCCGACTGTTTGTTCCCCCAGTTCCGGTTGCCACAGTCACTTGGGATGCCTCTCTGATCGGGTGGGGGGGCATTATCAGGGCAGGATGGTCCATGGGACTTGGCAACCCATAGAATACCATCTGCACATAAATGTCCTAGAGATGAGAGCGGTGCTTTTAACGTTGCAAGCCCTCAGCGACTTTCTTCCTTTAGGGACTATTGCAGTTCAGACGGACAACATGTCCGTAGTCTGGTATATCAACAAACAGGGCGGGACCAAGTCCTATCCACTGTGTCGAGAAGCTCTCAGACTTTGGCAATGGGCAATCTCCTCTCATCGGTTTCTGATAGCAATGCATATCCCGGGAAATCCAACCTCTTAGCGGACAGACTGAGCAGAGCTATTCTCATGCCACACGAGTGGTCTCTCAAACAATCAGTAGTGGAAGAGATTTTTCAGAAGTGGGGCGTCCCTTGCTGCGATCTTTTTGCTACACCCCAAAACAGCAAATGCCCAGACTTCTTCTCCCTCTTTCCACTACCAGGCCATCCCCCCAGAGACGCTCTAACCCAGGATTGGCCCCGGGGACTTCTTTATGCCTTTCCTCCATTCCCGCTGATACCTCAAGTGATTCAGAAAGCTACCATCTTGAGAGCCAAATTGATTCTCATTGCCCCTTACTGGCCTCGACAAATTTGGTTTCCGTCCCTACATCGTCATCTCTTGGTTCAGCCTTGGCGTCCGGATCCAATTCCAGATCTTCTGACCCACCATTCGGGTCATCTGCACCAGGCCATTCATTCTCTCAACCTCACTGCTTGGTTGCTCCACTTCCTTCCTTAGCCAGGCTTCCTATGATTTCTAATCCCATGCGAGATATCATAGTAGCTTCTCTAAAGTCCTCTACCAGAAGGATTTATGCTAGTAAATGGCAGCGTTTTTCCTTCTGGGCAAAGTCCAGGGACATAGATCCTTTTACTGCTCCAGTGCAGTCAGTCTTGGACTTCCTAGCTGAGATTTTTCAATTGGGCTCTTCTTCCTCGACAGTTAAGGTTCAGCTGGCAGTGATCTCAAATTTTCATGTTGGCTTAGCGGATCAAAACATAATGTCTCACAAACTTTGCAAAGCCTTTCTTAGAGGGATCTTTCTGCTGAAACCCCCAGTCAAAGATCCCCCTCCGGAATGGGACCTAAATTTAATGCTGGCATCCTTGATTCTGCCCCCCTTTGAACCGGCTGCTACATGCTCATTGAAATTTCTTTCCTGGAAGACAGTTTTTCTGGTTGCTGTTACTTCAGCCAGGAGGGTGTCTGAACTTCACGCTCTCTGTGTCCGCCCCCCATACTTGGTTTTCCACAAAGATAGAGTGTCTTTAAGAACTAATCCATCTTTTTTGCCTAAGGTTGCTTCCCAGACGAATATTAACCAATCAATTGAATTGCCAGTTTTTTTCCCTAATTATTCTGACAGAGCGGAACAGAAACTTCATTGTTTGGATGTCCATCGCCAACTCCGATATTATTTGGACAGAACAAAACAATTCAGAAAATCTGATCAACTGTTTCTTTCTTATGCAGAAAACAGGAAGGGTCTTCTGGTCTCCAAGGTGACCTTATCCAGACGGCTGTCTTCTATCATTTCTCATGTTTATCTCCTTAGGGGCAAGCAACTGCCCTTGAAACCAAATGCACATTCTACCAGGCGCCTAGCCACTTCCACAGCATTTCAGGATAGGCTGCCTATTGACACCATTTGTGCGGCAGCCACTTGGGCCACTCCTCACACCTTTGTCTCTCATTATAAATTGGACTTGGCCTCCAGGGACAGGGCTAAGTTTGGTTCCACAGTTCTCAAGAGTCTGTTCCATTGAGCCACCCAGGATAGAGGTGCTAGGGATGCGGTCCCATCCAGCAAGAATGAAGGCGAGTTTGACAACTTAACATTAAGAAGTTATGTACCTACCATAACGTTCCATGTTAGTTGTCTTCTTTCTTGTGTCCCTCCCTCCTTTCCCCCTAGCCTGAACAGACCTTGAAGTTGTACTCTTCGCTGGGTACAGTTCATTCTTTCTATGGACCCCCAGTAGGAAGTGTCACTAGCCTCTAGTGGTTATTTGCTTTGTTTCTTACCACATTTAGTTCCTCTTCTTCCTTTCTGGGAAGAAGGTTACTGGCAGGGGTTTTTCATAGCTACCAAACGAGATCTGGGGTAGTCACGCCTTGCATCATGGGTTATAGGGTTGCCTCGAGCTGGTAAAATTAGCTCTCGAGCTTAGCAAGTGCCGAGTCAGAGCCGAGGATCAGCTCCGAACCCATCCAGCAAGAAAGAAGGCGAGAGAAGACAACTAACATGGAACGTTATGGTAGGTACATAACTTCTTATTATGTCTATTGGCATTTACAATACACAATAACAGGGTACATATGTCTTTTAGTCACCCGACAGTTTATCAGCATGATAGCAAAGTAAAATGGAAGAGCTAGCTAACTATCCATGCACATAAGACATGTAATAAGTGCAAAGGTAGGTACTAGGCTGTCTTACTAAGGGTATTTATAAGCCTAGCTAGAGTGTGTTGGCTTTCACCACCCCCATAGGCTAGTTCCCTGTGCCTCTGAATGGCAGAGCAATTAGTTCCCTGTGCCTCTGTCCAGCAGAGCCACTGCAGTGATCCCCGGGGTACATGTCTGTCTCCTATCCACACGTCAAGGTTTCCCTTGAAGAATCCTAGTGAGAGGCCCTGCCTGATGTACATTGGAATCATGTTCCAAAGCATGGGGAGTGTCCGAGTCAGGAATCTATCTGTCCAGCACGTCCTAGTCATCGTTGTGGTTAGGTGTATATCCCTTGAGCATGTGGCTCTCAGGGGCCTCTGTTTAAGTGGAGCATATCCAGCAATACTTTGTTGGACATGGGCCTTGTATGTCAAGCAGAGATCACCTGTGAGTATGCGGTATGCAATAGAGTACAGCTGGAGTTTCTTAGCTTGGGCTGCATAGGTCATCTGTTTGAGGTCAGTAATCCTCTTGGTGTGGTACTGTTGTGGTCTTCCAAGCTGTTGCAGTTGTCTTGTAAGGTATATCCCAAATGGGGTGTTGTATCCTTTAATGGGTCTAATAAGTCATGGGTAGAGAGTCACAATGGCCTTCTTTGATCTGGATATGAACCCATTAGAGATTAGGGAGGGCCATGTAGAAGGATATTCTAACCACCTTGTCATTATGGGTATCGAAGGAGAGATTGCTCTCTACTGGGTTTCCCGGGTCCCTTATTACCTTTTCTGTATGTAGGGGACTAGCACCTATGTGGTAGTCCATGGGTAATTAGTTATATCCAAAGGGGATGACTATGCACTTTTAGGCATTCAGCTTGATGCCATGATATTGACACCAGGTATCCATCTCAATGTGACCCTTCCAGAGGGTGTCTGTAACAGCTGGGGAAACAATTATGTCCCCTAGTTTGCAGTTGTCTGCAAACCTTTTCAGCCAAAGCCCTCCTGTGCTTGTCTGTATGTCAGAGAATTATATACCAAACATGAGGGGTCCTAGAACTGAGCCCTGGGGGATGCCACTCATAACTGGTATACAGTCAGACCTAGGGTATGCAACTCCCACTGTGTGTGTTCTGTCCGTGAGCCACCTTGCAAACCATCACATGATGTAGGGGTTAATGTTCAGGCGGATAGGTATGTTGTTAATACCAGAAGGAGTTATGGTGTTGAAAGCCTATGAGAGATCTAGGTAGGCTGTGTGGACCTCCTTACCCTCATCTAATGCCTTGGTAACTGTCTTTAAGAAGTCCACCAGGTTTAGGAAGCATGGTATGCCCTTAACAATGCCAAACTGGGAGGGGTCAAAGGTTTGGAGGTACCCAATGTCTCTGTGACTGAGATCCATGATGTGCTCCATAGCCTTGCAGACCAGGCTAGTTAGGCCTATAGGGCAATAGGTCCCGTGGTCCGTTGTGGCACCACCTTTGTGGAGTGGGATAACTGTTGCTATGCACCATTCAGGGGGCACTAAGCCCAATGCAAGGCTATTATTGAACATGGTGCATAGGTGGGGAGCCAGTACGTTCTGAGGTTTGTGTAAAACGCAGCCTGGGATGTTGTCCGGTCCCATGGATGCTGTGATATTGGCTTTAGAGTGTGCAGCTTTGAGATGGAGGGAGGAAAGGTAGCACTGAACCTATCTGCCAGGATGTTGCCAATATCAGTTGGTTCTGTAATGTTCGTGCCTTTGTGCTGTAACTCAGAGCAGGTCTGGTTGTTGACATCGAGATATGTGACATAGCTATAGAATGCTTTGTGGTTGTTGGTGGAATTAGTGGTGGTTTTGTTTTTGTAGCTAGCTTTGGAGGATCTTATAAGGGATCTCACCTTCTTACTGAAGCTGACCAGGGAGCTCCTCCATGCATGGGATTGTACTCTCGTTTGCAACAGTGTCTTCCTCCTGTAGTACAGTTTGTTTATGGCAGGGGACCACCAGATTGTTTTCCTTAATTAGGAGTATAGCATCTTGGTTCTGTTTGGGATAGCACAATCCATGCACTCGTGTAAGTGCTTATAGAGTGCATTTGTGTAGGATTCAGCAGTTGTAACAGTATTGTCCATCTGCATGGGTGTCATGACATTCACCACATCTGTCTTAAGAAGCATGAAGTTGGCTTTGTGGACATATTATACTGTGGTTCCCTTAACGGTGGGTGGGAGCGGGATGTGGATATCAACAGTGTTCAGCTCATGGTCAGTTCGGACCAACGAGGAGTTGACTTCACGTGTGGAGCACTGGTAACTCATGTTGGTAATGCCTAGGTCTAGGATATTGTTGCCCCTGGTGGGTGTGTGGATATGTTGATCTAGGGCATTGGTGTTTATGAATTCCAGAAAACGTTGAGCTAATGAGTTGGTACACAAGTAGTTTTCCAGTTAATGGTGGGGTAGATTCAGTGAGACTATGTGATGAGTGTGGTGTGGTGTGAATGTTTACCTTCTCCACATGACTGTCAGGGTCAGTCTTGGTTGGAGAGAGCTGTACCTCCAGTTTGGCTAGATGAGTGCATCTTTCACAGGTTGTTGTGTTGGGTGGTAGGTGGAGAGGCTTGTCTGTGTACATAAGGCAATGTGTACATTGCCTCAAGATGTCCAGATTCATCATATAGACAGGTGTGAACACTGGCAGTTGACTCTTGGACATGCCTGAATATAGAGCTACTTTCCCCTAGATAAGTGAGGAAAGTGAGTACAAGAGCTATTTTACTCTAAGCAAGTGAGAAAAGTATGTACAAAACCTGTTTGCCTCTAGGTAATGAGGAAGATTGAGTGCTATAGTAATTATTAGCTTACGTAGTGCTTACAAGTTCTGAACAAGTGCTGAGCATGAATAAGCAATCCAGATAGGATCTTGGATAACATAAACACACGCCCCCCAACAGGTACACAAGCATATATCCATGTACACCACAGGGCCCCTGTACCCACAACTATGCAGGTACAAGCTGCACTCTGGCTGCATGGGACCTGTCCACATCACAGGTTGTATCATACACATATGGCAAAACAAGATGCTCTCCACGTACACATCATGTAAAACATAGCTCCATGTCAGGCTGTGTACACACTGAATGGTGCACACCAACAGGTATCACAACCCACAAAGGGGGGAGGCACCACTGATAATGGGAAGTACTGCACTACTACCCTGCTGAGCCTGGTCTAGAAGGCCATGAACCTTGATCAAATAATTGATGTCAGCAGTACAGATATAGATGACAGTAAGGTTGATGTCACACTGCATATCATAACCTTGCCAGGTCATAGAACATCATCACCCATACTGTGTACCACCTACACTCGGTATACTAGATGTACATTCCTATGTCACAGGAGTATTTTGCAACGGAGCTTCTGGCAGAACCAACACTACAGAAGGTGTCTGAATAACACATGCTCATCACACCAGTGGCAACTACAGTATGTCAGGGTTAATGAATTGTATTCCCCCCCATTGTAGTCCATACCTCACAGACAAACTGAAGGCATCTGCCTATTGAAGTATGTGAATGACTATGACCTAGGAGCAATAGCCGACTCGGGAGTGTTGTGGACAACATACAGAAGGGGCTTTGTGGGTGAGGTATGTGTGACATATGGCCACAATCTGACAGCTTCATATTGCATTGTCACCCCTATGTTAATAACCCTGTACCCATGAACTACCACCTAGACAGCGGTTAACATAATGGACACGTGTGTAAGGGATGCAGCTGGGCAGTTGTCTTTCCTGTGATAGCTACATCACCACACCTGTCAGGTAGTCATATGTGACAACCCTATTAATGACAGCGTGCCATCCATGAATTTAGAGATCATTGTCCAACCATACACAACACTCAAGTGACCCATATCAGATCACATATTTCCTTTAAGGGGTATTGGCCATGTGCAGATGGCCTACACCAGCCTTCCCATTCCCCATCTCCACTATGTAGCATGATGCATACCCTGAATAAATCCATGTCCAACCCATTGATGTTGGACATGCTACACGTACACATCCTGATCTCAAACACATACATCATGGACATCCGCCTTCCACATGCTGGACAGATCCTTGTCCCGTACACTTTACATAGTCCTGCCATACTATGCATTCCTGTCCATCAAAGCTGCACATTGCTCCCCTCTCAGACATGGTGTGATGACCACATGGTAAATGTATCATTAACCCTGTAGATCAGTAATGTGGCACTGCTCCACCTGGCCCCACAGACCAGCCTGTCAGCTACTGCCAGGTAACCTTTCATCTTAGATTCATACATGGCCCATGGCATATAGCCCACTAGTTGACTTTGACTGTACATGCTATAGTTGATATCCATCCCTGCAAATACTGTCTGGCTAGCCAGTGTCCCATGTGTATTACATGTGCAACACAGGTGATACATGGCAGGATGTTGAATTGCTGTACAGTGCCATGTAGATGTATATGGCAGAACACATACAAGTAAAACCTTATGTGAGCAAGTCTGCAGGGTCACAGGTCATGTCTGTTATGGCTGTGTAAGTCTTTATATGTGACATATACACAGCATCAAGGTTGACTGCATTAATGTGGACACATCTAGCCATGTGCTGATAGGTAGGAACACCAGTATAGGCTGACAGACATGCCCACATCAAGACGGCATCCACATGGAGTATGAGCAATTTAATCAGGTGACACACACACACACACACACACATATATGGTGATAATATCCACTCACTATTGAGTGTCACATGTGTTTGACACAAACACGTCAGTGTCATGTAGGTTTGCAAATACAACTATTTAAACTTAATAAATGCAATACACATGTATGTTCAGCTGTAGCTCTGTATGTCTCTGTGAGTTACTGTGACCTGTCTCCATCATTATGTCTTCCAAGTATGCCGTGTGCAAGGCTACCCCCTTTTACCCACTTGGAGGATGAGGCCCTCATCCCATACTTACTTGACAATCATGATATCCTGTTCAGCCATGTGCCACAGGATGCACAGCAGCGGGATGCCCTGTGGATGGAACTTTGCAGGAGGGTTAATGATGTGGGTGACCACAACCGCACATACCAGCAGGTGCGCAGACACTGTACAGACCTCATTAGATGGGAAAAACAATGTGTGAATGCAATCGCCAGGGAGCAAGATGCAACAGGTGGTGGACCACCAACCCAGCCCCCACTCACATGTACCAAGGAGCTACTGGCCAACCTGGGGACACCTGCAGAACCACATCCACAAGCCTTAGCCGATATTGTGGAGGTGGGTGTCTCTCAACAACTGAGCCTGGAGTTGCCTGGTAAGTCAGTACTGCACCTATAACAACTATATTTCATATAGTTGCATGTGTTGCTGTACAATATGTAATGTAACATCATATGCAAGGCATGTATACACACATACTGCATACTATAGTATGCTACTCTGTGTATGCACACATGTGCATACACCATAGTATAGTCTAATGTACTGGTGTATGTGTTAACATGCACATTGCACCCTGTAGCCATTATACAGGTGTGGATAATGCTCATACTGCTGTGTTACTCCTATTTAGGTACCTTTAGCGTTCCATCGTGACAGCAGCCCGTTGCAGGTGAGACTGTTATTATTTATCAGGAATCATAATGCACATATCTATCTGCCATGTGGCCATTTACAGCATGTACACATAATGTATGGTCCTGTCACAATATACAGGTCGGACCTGCAATGCATCGCAATGCCTACCCATGTGCAACAGTTGCAAACTATGTGAATCATCTCACAGACATGAATCCTCACAAACTGTCATTGCCAGATGTGTGGACCACTGTGCATACAATGGTGGAGGTGCTGTTCACTGTAGGGACATGTACTACAGATCAGAACTACACATGTGGGGAATACAAACAGTACTATACAGTGAGCTGGAGTATGGCCAGCCCACAGGATTCACTGATGTGGATCATAGCCCTGCTATGAATGTCACACATTGTGATGTGCTATCTTGACATGTCCATGACATCCAGTGGCCTGGCTGCAACACTGCCTACCTAACCTGAAAACATATCCCACATACCACCCTTTGTTTGTATAGCCCTGTCGTCAGTGGAGCATATGACATCTATGGGTGTATGCCATATGGGACAACACAGACATGTGAAATAGATGCCCGTCACAATAATTTGGCCAACACATATACACACATGGCCATGGAGGATGGCCAGAGACATGGAGCAACACACACGGTAGACGTGATGTGCTTGTGTGTACACCCTGTTGTACAATGGCTACACATAGTCCAACTATGGCCTTTGTGTAATGGTTATATTGTAGATGTGGAACACTAGACATCCTACAGGCCTATGCACATTTTGTGTAGGCGTAACATCAATCCACCACATAAGATGTGTTGAACATCTTGAGGGTGTCACGACATGACAGCAGTCACATGTACAGTAGCCACATCAGCCCAAAGATACAGTAAATTCCCCTTGCTGGTGTCGGACATCAATGTCATACTTGCTCCTTGTGTGTGTAAGTGTGTGTGTGTGGTACACAGATGTCATGTGCGGCATGGTGTACTGACGTGATTGCCATGTCTGGCCATAGTTGCCAGGCAGCAACAATATGGTTGCAGATGTGCAGGGGTGTCATCCGTATACCCATTATTGACCTGTGTCACAACTTCCACATTATGGTTTAGTGTGTATACAACTCAGTGATGTGGGTCACATTCCACAGTATATATGTATTGTATCTGAACACAGTCATGGCTATGAACTGTGTCTGTAACTCACACTGTATAGCAATAGAGACGCCTCATGATTCCCTGCAATGGCCATGCACATCAGCTAAATCTGCAGTATATCTGTAGGACAGACAGACAACACTGCATTGGGACACCATTGCCCCACTGTATATTTGACAGGACACCATTGTGTTAAACATGTATGCATGTCATTGCACACGTCAGCAGATCACATGTCATACTACATGTGATTGTCAAGGTCATATGCCACACATTAGGCAGGTGTACTGTTAACCTGTGCTGGTCTACATGGTGTAACACACAGATATATGCTAACTACTACTATGATTGTGTAATTTGCATGCCATCTGCTATGACACATGCATGCTGTTGTGTGCAACCCAGGGATGTATGATAACTACCACTATTACTGTCTGCGCTGCATGCCATCCACCATATCACATGCATGTTGCATGCCTTCAGTCATATCACATGCATGTGTGTCTGTGTGTGTGTCTGTTGTATAGATTGTAATGTACAGTTCTTGTCTGCCCTCACAGGTGATGTGGTGCGTTGCCCTCCTGCGGTACATCTGATGTTAAGTGTCCACACAGACTCTAGCAGTGATGATGAACGTATGATTGAGTCACAGGCAGAGTTGTCAGGGGCTGAAACTGTGCCATTGGTTGCCATTCCAGCTATATCCCCCTCATCCCTGCACACAGATCCCATACCTGCACATACCCCATCACCAGTGGCCATAGAGGAAGGACAGTTGGCACATGGTAGCTTGGAACAGGAAAGTGTGGGGGCTATGGAAGGTGTGCCTGCACACCATGGTGTCAGTCAACTGACTGGTGGTGCCCCACACAAGCACGTGGCCAGTGCTGCTCATAGGAAGACCTCTGGCCAACATGCTCCTGCAAGACAGAGCGCAGCAGTTGGTGTCTCCAGACGCATGTTTCAGTCTGTAATGGAGGCACAGGCACATGCTGAATGGCACAACAGAGAAGATCAGAGGCTTCAGAGGGCTGCTGTCCGTTCTTTAAACAACAACATCCAGGCAATGGTAAATGCTCAACAGTAGATTGCTGAAGCTTTGCCTAGATGGTTGGGTGACATGGTTGGAGTCCTTGACCATGGCATGACAATCTGCAAGTGTGAGCTGTCTGTGTTGGAACATCTGGTAGGAGTGAGGCGTCGGGCACATGGACATAGGCCTGCTACATCACCTGTCTCAGGTCTACGTGTATGAGATACCTCACATGACTGCTCCCATAGTGGCGGTAGCAGCAGCAGTGCATCTGGTGCTGTGCTGTCCACACCACGACATAGCAGGCCATGTGCATGTGGCCCGGGACAGTCCCAACAGGGACACGGTTCCAGTGGACAAGTTGCATCAGACAGTACCCAATCTGCACCTCTGCCTGGTAAGTGCCCATGCAACCCCTAGCAGGCACAGGTCACATGTCCGTGGCCAGACACCGTGAACTGTAAAACCTCGCCTGTACAGCCTGCAGCTGTCAATAATACCCCTCTGGCAAACATTATCACCCTGTGCATATAATGATGCCTGTGTCGCATCCCTGACATCCACACCATCGGTGCAGGGACATGCTCATATGGTCTGATGCACAGGGTGAACAGACTAGGAAGCTAAGTGTAGTTTACAATTGTTGAGTACTGTTGACAGGCAATGGAAATACCATGTACTACAGGTGTACAATGCATTTCGTACTGTTAACAGTATGTGTCTTGTGCAACAACAGTAACTGCATGTTGGTCATGATGTTCTGCTGTCCTCCTTCAGGTCTAATTGCACGTGCTGGTGGATGTCAGTGTTTGCAATTAGTGTCCCATATGTCAATGTGGACTCCTCACAGGTATGTATGAATATACCAGCATGCACCATGTAGCTGCCACATACCAGTGAGAATGTCCCACGTTACTAACACGCTACTGATCCATGAGCATGATAGATGTGTATTAAGCTACTGTGGCTACAGACGTGACATCCATAAAGGGTGACAACACAGGTACAGTTACATGGAGTGGTGAGGTAAGAGAGTGGTCTAGCTGATTACAAGGGTAGAGGCCAGTGGGAAGTGTGATGCCTCATTGGGAATCAGTAATACACGTTCCCATGACAGGATGCCAACACAACTGCACCCACACACTCAGGTATTGACACACATGTATTCAGTGACACAGTAACACACCCACACACTCACAGATTCACTGACACAGTAACACACACTCACACACAGTTGCGACTGGTAGGTGAGGACCCCTGCCTATGTGCAAATCATCATTACAGTACTGTGCACCTACATGATGCGCCACAGAGAATACACATGTACAGGTAGTCAGTATGGCCTAAGATCGGGGACATCAACAGGGATAGTAGAATGCATCTCCTGGATGGGGGAGGGGTCTTATCAGTTCAGTATGGTAACATACATCCTCACCCCAGGGAACAGACAGCCCTACATACACACACTGTGGCATTCAGTATTGAATACACCTATATCACGCACATACAGATATATCATATGTGTGAGATACACGCCCCTGCCTATGTCCTGCTTTGTATATTGCAGTCTGTACAGATGTGTACACTAGTGTACAGGAGAGTGAGTAACAATTGAGATGTATTCCCCACCATACGTAACATATATGGACACACACGCAATCACACATGCCAGTACTGTGAATCTCAGACCTGCCTAGCTCATGATATGTATGACAGACGTACAGCAGTATTGCATGCATTACAAACTGTACTGACGCTTCCTGTGGCAACAGTGCTGATATAGGCACACGGGACATCTTAACTATTAACAGATGTCAAGTGATTTATGTTCGCTGATGCTTCCTCTGGCAACAGTGCTGATATATGCACACGGGACGTCTTAACTATTAACAGATGTCAAGTGATTTACCTTTGCTGTCACCCTGACCGCTAAGTTATGTGTTGTGTCCTTCAATTAATGAAACCATTGCTTACCAGTTAGGTTATTGTAGGACCACTTGTGACACACCTGTGAGCTGTCCACAGCAAACATCCATCTGCAAAGATACCCCATCACTTAATTCTTTCCACACATCTGTCCATACCTGAGGTACATCTTTCTGTACATTCAGCATATCACCATATACAGTTGGTAATGTTGAGGCTGCATTGCAACTGCATGATGTACTAGGATACACGTCACCTGCATACATTAGCAACTGCACACGCATGTTATCTGAATGCACAACACTACGTGTACAGGTGTGTAGGTCCTACAATCCTGACATTTGGGCATGTTTGTAGGCATTGCAGTTGGTGAGCATGTGTAATGACATACATGACACATGGACTGTTGTATGATATGATGGGTGTAATGGGTGACCAGTACAGATGGAATGTTACTTCTGTCAACATTGATATCACACCTTATGTACTGCTAGCATTCAGCAGCCATGGACCTACACTCCATGTGCATGTGTGTAATGGCTGTAGCCACCTGTTTGCACAAAGGACAATAACAGCTATGCTATTTACATGTATGTTGTGTGTGTGTGTGTGTGTGTGTGTGTGTGTGTGTGTGTGTGTGTGTGTGTGTGTGTGTGTGTGGCATGTACCCAGCAACAGTCATCTGCTAATGGTGGAAAGTACCGAGGACCCCTGGTATGTGTACAGCTGACCTGGTTACAGACAGTGGTATCATTGCATTGCATTGCATAACACATGATGCAACTGTGTTAGTACATGGGTACTCTCTACAGTTGATGTAGAGCTTGATACAGTACACAGGTCAAGGGTCACATGGTGGTGTACTCTTATATGTCCTACAACATATATGGATGCGTGTTGGTGGTCCGAGGGCAGGGTGCTGTCTGGGGTTTACATCCTAGAATGCAGCATGTGACACTGTGTCCTGCACATGACTCATCTGTGATGCCTTTCATGGGGGTACCAGTCAGTACATGTGAGTGGCCTTTATGTATGTGGGGACACCACCTGGAGCGGTCCGTACCTGTGTTATGGCCCACGTCTGGTTCTGAGGTATATGGTAGTAGTGCTAGGTTCTGAGGTATATGGTGGTAGTGTTATTGTGCACTACAGAGCCATCAGCCAGGTGTTCCTCACCGCACAGATGTCAGTCCTCCCCATTGTTGGATCTACAGTGACCAGCTGTGATTATGGACGCTACACATCTAGCACTGGTTAGCATAAGAAAACAATGCAGTTGTCCTGTAGGTGTCAGGGAGTTATCCTATGTTTAGGACATTTGCCTTGGAATGGCACTGTGTGGACGGATGCGACTTGGGTATTATCCCCACTCCCTTGAATCATGGATGCATGTGTTATGTGTTAGAGGCCTGTCTACTGTCAGCCATGTCATCCCAGAATGACAGCAGACATTGTGTAAAAGACTGGTGTCAAATATATCTAGAGCAGCATTCCTGCTAACAATGACAACTACTAACACTAGAGCCCATTACAATGTGTTCTTTATGTCTACCTGTAATAGCATGGCCACTGTGGCCTTCCGTGTTTAGCATCAGAGTGCAATCCAGTCAGCCATGTGCTACTAAGTGTATGAGCATGCCCAGTATATCCTTGTGTAGATGGACACATAGTGCATTCCGAACAGCCCTGTGCTACTAAGTGTGTGAGCATGCCCAGTGACACCTTGTGTCAGTTATGTGCCTCTGTGTATGGGCATGGCCATTGTAACCCTGTATAGTGGTAGTAGTCGTCCATTCTACAGATGGGCATACTCCAGGTCAGGATGGATTCCTACTTTAAACACACAGGTTCACAGGTATGTACATCTTAACTGCCAGCATCCCTGTTGATGTCCTCATTCCTTGAAGGTCATAACGACAGCCTTGAAATTTGTGGTCTGTGTGGCGCGACTCATAAGTATGTACTATTGTAATAGTAATCTGTAAATAGGCAGGTGTTCTGTTCCCACCAACAGCGTGTGTGTGTGTGTGTGTGTGTGTGTGTGTGTGTGTGTGTGTGTGTGTGTGTGTGTGCGTGTGTGTGTGTCTTTCCCAGTTTGCCAGAGGACTGTAAATTGCTTTTAGACTGCTCACACTCCATACAATTCGTATACCAACCTTTGGCAGGGCAGATGATGACAACCATCTACAAGTACACCTCTGGGAGTGCTGTGTCCCAGTAATCTTGGTAGTGCATTCTGTAACTGCGTAATGCTGTAGTGTAATAAAGTAGTTAGGTCAGTGTTCTAGTCCCACACTTGCCGTGTGTGTGTGTGTGTGTGTGTGTGTGTGTGTGTGTGTGTGTGTGTGTGTGTCTGTTTGCCTGCGGACTGAGTAATGCTTTTAGACTGCTCTTATACCCACCTTTGGCAAGGCTGATGATGTCACCCATCTATAAATACACCTCTGGGAGTGCTGTGTCCCAGTAATCTCTGTAGCGTGTTCTGTAACTGCGTAATGCTGTAGTGTAATAAAGTAGTCAGGTCGGTGTTCTAGTCCCACACTTGCCGTGTGTGTGTGTGTGTGTGTGTGTGTGTGTGTGTGTGTGTGTGTGTGTGTGTGTGTGTGTGTCTGTTTGCTTGAGGACTGAGTAATGCTTTTAGACTGCTCACACTGCATGCATTTCTTATACCCACCTTTGGCAAGGCTGATGATGTCACCCATCAACAAATACACCTCTGGGAGTGCTATGTCCCAGTAATCTCAGTAGCGCGTTCTGTAACTGCATAATGCTGTAGTGTAATAAAGTAGTTAGGTCAGTGTTCTAGTTCCACACTTGCTGTGTGTGTGTGTGTGTGTGTGTGTGTGTGTGTGTGTGTGTGTGTGTGTGTGTGTGTGTGTCCATTTGCTTTAGGACTGAGTAATGCTTTTAGACTGCTCACACTGCATACATTTCTTATACCCACCTTTGGCAAGGCTGATGATGTCATCCATCTACAAATACACCTCTGGGAGTGCTGTGTCCCAGTAATCTCGGTAGCGCATTCAGTACCTGCGTAATGCTGTAGCATAATGAAGTAGTTAGGTCGATGCTCTAGTCCCACACTTGCCATGTATGTGTGTCCCCATTTGCCTGAGGACTGAGTAATGCTTTTAGACTGCTCACACTCCATACATTTCTTATACCCACCTTTGGCAAGGCTAATGATGTCACCCATCTACAAATACACCTCTGGGAGTGCTTTGTCCCAGTAATCTCGGTAGCGCTTTCTGTAACTGCATAATTCTGTAGTGTAGTAAAGTAGTTAGGTCAGTGTTCTAATCCCAGACATGCCAAGTGTGTGTGTGTCTGCCTGCATGAGACAAGTACAGTGCTTTGTAGTATTTGCCATAGCGCATGCCCTAAATGCGTATTGCTGCAGTGTGATACAGTAGGGGTTTGTATACAGGACATGGCAAGTGTGTGTTTGTCTGTCAGAGCCTGTGTAGAGGTGGCCGTGATTGTCTTACCATTGGACATGTTTGGGAGCGGGTTTTGTAGTTTTCCTATATGGTATCCATCTTATGACACATTGGCCCCCTCACGAGGAGTACAACTGTTAGTCAGCCATGGGACTATACTGCCAAGCCATACCCATACATCTGACAAAAGGCCTGGTGAACTAAATATGCAGCCCTACTAGTACCCGGTATATGTCCCGCACCCATTTGCCATGCACAAACAAACTTGCCTAGGATATCCCACTATGTTGCTAGTACCATGCACATTGAGGACAGATAGTAGGCATGATGTGAATGCAGTGGCCTGCAGAGGACATGGCACCCTGTACAGCGGTACAATAGGCACATATATGCAGACATTGTGCCTTCACTATGTTCCACACTGAATGCCTGCAACATATGTGGTGCCATCAAATGTGATCCACAAAGGCCAGACAATGCTGTACACATGTGCCCTGTATGGACCCATGCCACTGACACCACAGAATACCTGTATCATACTATCCATGTAGGTGCAGGGCCAACCTGCTCACTATAAGCAGGTTTCGCCACACCATTCTAGTATTGGCATATTGGGGTAGAACAGGATGTGTACACAACATGTGTCTGCCAAACCAAGTACACCTGTACATGTCACTGTACAGTATTGTGGGACATGCACATCCCAGGCAATGTCTATGTGAAGGACTATCAAACACAGACATGGCATGCATTGCAAAGCTATGGCCCTACACATTGGTAACAAGGATGTCAGGCCAGATAATGCAGTACCCATCTGTGTGGGACATTGCAGACACTACACCCCAGCACTGCACACCATTGGGTGACGCGATGCCAAGGAATACCCCTCATCCAGCCTTGTACAGCCATCTTGCACAGCCTAACACTACACACCCATGGAGCAATGCATACCTGCATGCCAGTGCTGGCACCCTGTGTCTGTGTTTGGGTTGTGATGCTCCCAACCACAGTCACTCCCAGTATAAACCTCGTTGGCATACCAACAGTTGTCAAGCACTTTCACATGCCATACCCCACAGAACCTGCAGATATCCTCTGTGGTGCATGTAGTCCAATGCATTACTGCAGTGTGGCAAACTAATTAGTTACGTTGTGTATTTGTGGCCCTGGCAAAGGTGTCAATGCGTGTCCATTAGAGAGTGTGGTTGTGGTAACAATGGCATCCGTTCACATGGACAGACATGTGTGCCACACCTAATGTATGTCTACTATATCTGTTGCAGATGACACTCACCTACACACTCGTGTTCTTACAGCACAGCAACATGTCACCTTTGTGGCACATGCAGGAACATCATGCACATGTAATAGTAATGAGTAGTCAGGGGTTTGACCCCTGTACTGTTCAGCATGTGGCAGTTGATGCTTATGATTAAGTCTCCAAGCCCTTCCCTGGTGTACATTGCCTGTCCCACCCACACACTCTCTGGTGGATGTGAAGGTGTACACCTGCACAGCAGCATCATGTGTATTGTAAGTGATGGAAATGGTCAGGTGATGGCCTCTGCAGCTATTGCAGTCCTCCTCTAGCTGATTGCATGTGGTACAGCTGTGATGGTATTCCCAAAGCCATCCGCATGGTAAACACAGTACACTATGTAGGGAAACATGTTGTTATCTGGCCATGACAGTCGCTGTGAGTGGTACCTGGATGTGGTGTTCTGACACGGCATCACAGATGATATCTGGATGTACCTCAATCATTTTCCACAGTGGGAAATAGCCTAAAGACAGGAGGGTGATGTGCCACACATGACTACAGCATGTAATTGTAGCTATGCTGCATTTAGACTACTGCCTGTTTAACATGTATGTGGTAATGGCTATTCTGCATGTTATAATACAGACATGACAGTACTCTGTTCATGAGGGACCCCCATCTGTAGGGCCATCTGTGAACTGGTCAGTGTGTGCAACCATTTGTTTCCTGTGTTACACACTGAACACACATCTGTGCACAGCAGAAACATGGTGTGAGGATTGCAGACAGTACATGATGATAGGGATTTGTTACTGCCATCGCATCCCTGACTGGACATGTGTCACATGAGACAGTGGTATAACAGACACTGTGTGGGATTCCCAGTGACAAGCCAATGATGGGCAACTGTTCATAGCTGTGGTCACACGTCTACTACATATTGTACAGTTGGCATACATGTGTTGTGCTCCCTCTGCAAATGTATACCATCTGTTGTGTTGGGTTGCTGGTGATATTTATGCATACTGTCGTAGGTAATCCTGTATGCTGTTGTCTATCACTAAGCCATAAGTGGGTTTAAAATGCAACACCATAGGCTGAATGGGTTGGAAGGTCCTGGCAGAACCTCCTGTCCCACTTCAGCTGACCATGGCACCGGGCACTAGCACATCTGGGGCCTAGCCATAGACATCAACCTCTGTCTGCACCACCTTCTGGTGGTAACACCACTGAGGATGTAGCATGTCCCCCCTGGGAGCAGGACCAGACAGGTACATATCTACTGTCGTGCGGTCCCGGACGTGTTGTGTTGGTGGCTCCCTAAGGGTTTACGAAGCCAGATACACCAGTTCAAGGGCAGAGTGTCACATTTACAGGGTGATGCTACCCCTCCTGGACAGCCCCCAGCACTGCCTCCTTTGCAGCTGTGTAGGTGCAGTGTCAGTTGCCCATGGCTGGGGACCTCCATCCCACTGTTCCCATGGGCATTTGAATGCCGAAGACCCATCCCCGTCCAGGGTGTATCCCCCCACATTTGTCATAAACCAACCCTGTATGCTTTCCTTTCTGTGATCCTACCCTCCACGGCCATAACTACACTCCTTCCCCAACATCTGACCCTCACCTATGGACACATAAGGCCATTCGGCTCCTAGGACAACATCTGCCCTATACATAGCTGGCCATTACACACACATGCCCACTGGACACATGAAACCCTTGTAATATGCATCACAGCATACTCCTGTTATCCTCACCCCTGTCCCTCAGGCGCACGATCCTGGTATGCACATCACTTCTACATGGTCCTGGTACACATGATGACAACCCCATTGTACACACCACACTACTGTTCCATCTATGGTAAGCCCATTTACCTTTATCATGATGATGATGTTGCAAACAGCACCTTGCAAGAGTGCTGTTCACACATAATGATTGGACAGGTACTGTTGTGTTAATGTACATTACATTACATGCACAGAGTGATGTATACAGCCGATGTACAACTATTTGTGTGTAAGACTGACACATGTCTGTCTGAGGGAGTCTTGTGATCACATAAAGCAACACCACTACATAATACAGGCGTCGCTGATATTTCCCGTTTCATTCATTTGTAATGCTTTGTTGCCACATGGTATGTTCCTGATGCATCTCTATATATGTATGTACCTATATGCTGGACATAAGCACTCACATATACATCTACATGATGGGATACATTCCTATACTGTTGAATGACTGTGCTGTATGATATGTTTGTGGTACTGTCCGTTGTCTGTATATCTGCCATGGCGTATTGGTAATACACATTAGCTGTGTGCGCAGGGTCCTGATTCCAACCCTTGCAAAGGACATTTATTTGGTTGCAGGGCAGAACAAGCCCATTGGATACGGAGGGAGTAAGGCACATTAAAGCAGTTGGGAGAGGGTGTGCGTGGGTTTGCGCAGTGTTAAGCACTGCTGACCTCTGGTTTCAGCCTCTTACACTTGGTTAGCCTCTACATTGCTTTACCAGTGCAATACTCACATACTGGTAGCCAAACATGCTTACACCCGCTTGCTCCTGCACTTGCAAATGCACCAACATTGGTGCTTGCATCTGCCACTCACACCCCTGGGTCGGAGCCAGGACCTCAATATTACCTTGTGATGCCTATTACATTGGACTACATGACAACAGTATCAGAATTGGCTGCCCATTAGGCGACGGCATGGCATTCGACTGTACGGAATCAGCGGCCTGTCCGGTGAATCAATCATGTTTGTGTGTTCCTCATACAATCTGCTCCCACCTTGTGATGCCTATCACATCAGACTCCATGACTACAGTATTGGGAATGGCTGCCCATTAGGTGATGGCATGGTGCCTGACTGTATGGAATCAGCGGCCTGTCCAGTGAATTAATCATATTAATTGTGTGTTCCTCATGCAATTTGCTCCCACCTTGTGATGCCTATTACATCGGACTACATGACTACAGTATCGGGAATCGCTGCCCATTAGGCGACGGCATGGCGTTTGACTGTACAGAATCAGTGGCCTGTACAGTGAATTAATCATATTTGTGTGTTCCGCATACAATCTGCTCCCATCTGGCTGATACATGGGAACAGAGACTCTTCAATACAGACAAGTAGTTGGGTTGTGGGAGCCACATCCATCAGCCGAGTCATGCTACTGCATATCTATTATAGGTTTGCCACCTTTTCAATTGGCCAAGGTGGGACTTTAGGGTTACCACCTGTCCCACTTTGCGAGGATCACTGCGAAAATAATCAAGGCATAACAAATGTCCTGATTACAAGACATTATTGTATTATACACTTCATTAATAGCTGCATATGACAGTTACTTTATATATGAAACTTCTATATGTTATGTGAAGTAGCATAAGCAATTCAAATGTAAATAGATTAAACTTTTATTTGTGCAAATAAGTATAATCCTGTACTATGCATGGCTGTAGGTATGTTTTGTCCTGGAAAGTCTGACATTTCTACAGAGCATGTCCCACGTTGGCCATTTGGAAAGGTGGCAACCCTATAGGACCTGTATGTAGAGACGTCAGACTTTGCAGGGCAACACATACCCACAGCCAGTAGAAAAGGGAGTACTTCACTGTTTTGCCTAAATAAAAGGTTACTCTTGCAGCATTATAGTTGCTTATACTGCTACTTATAACATTTAGGTGTTTCAGGTACAAAATAATTGTTTTATGCAACTACTACAGACAATATAGGTGATCTTTGCCCTAAATCACAGGACATTTGCCATAATTACAGTTATTTTTCAGGATACACCTGCCCAAAAGAGAGTGTCCCTTGCAAAGGTGGACAGGAGGTAATCCTAACCCTATTATTCTATCAACTTTCTAAGGTAGTCGGTGGAACATGCGCCTTCTCCCACTATCAGACCTCTCATACGAATGAGGAAGAATGAACACTGAATCAGGGACACTGCATAACGACCTCAGGGACACATTTAGAAGGCTGGTGCTATTAACCTGACACATTGACGGAACCAAAGCACATATGTATTCATACACATTGTCTGAGGTACATGCTGTTCAGGACTCTTACAAATTGTCATTAGTCATTACGTGTATTCCTAGTTCTGGGAGGGTTTATTTGGGACTGTATTAGAGTCTGATTCGTAGTCACAGACATCCCTGGTAATCGGGGACAGTTCACTGATATGGTCCCTATGTGTTCCCCCAATGTTTTACAGACTGTCCAGTAGATGTGCTCTTAAGGTTTGGGAGGTATGGGCGTCTGCTATACCCACATTGGAATATTACTTACACCCATGAGGTAGTCAAGATACATGTCTGCCAGCCAACACCTGCACGCCTAGGCCCATAATCGCATACCCATAGTTTCCCTACCTACCACTACTCTACAGCACTCATCCTTACTGTGGGTGCAGGTGGGATATGAATACACCCCTACATACTGCCCACTCTCCCCGTGTCG